>NW_028261385.1:73637974-73937974 GCF_051295495.1 Thamnophis sirtalis | reverse complement strand
AAGACACACCTTTTACTCATCCTAAAAGAGGGTGAAAATTTGGGTGCGTCTTATACACTGAATGTAGCCCCGCCCACCCACTGGCCCCCATCCTTTGGCCTTTGTCTCCCAGCAATTTATCTCCTTACAGCAAACTAAGAAAATGGAGCTTGCAGAGGTGACAATTGGCTATGACAATCTCTGCAGTGCTGAAATTGAAAGTGAAACTTTCTGTTTGTTGCAAATTGCTGGGAGGCAGATGCAGGTTTCGTTTTCTTCTAATCAGGCTAAACTGAAACAGGCTGTTTGCTATAAGGAAGTACCATAAGTCAATAACTATAAATGCCTATAGAATGTTCAAATTATTAGACTTATTTTTTTAAAAACTGCTTTATTATTGTTCTAGACAACTTAACAAAAGGAAGAAGCTTTTTAAAATAAATGCTTGATCTGAAGAAGGTCACTGCTATTGTATCTTCTTTTAAATAGCAGAGAATAACGTATACTTCCAGAAACCACATTAATTTTAACAGCATCTGTACAAGTATAGTCTGAAATGTAACACCACAAACAGTGTATATCTTCTGTACTGTTTGCTGTTTGGTGCAAGGAAGAAAATTGCTGGGAGACAGAGGCAGATTTTTTTCCCTTTTCTTCCTCAAAAGCTAGGTGCGTCTTATACTTCGGAGCATCTTATACTCCGAAAAATACAGTAGCTTTTCTGCAACTTTTAACAAAATAGTACATCATTTTCATCTTTCAAGACAAAGATCCTATTTTACAGAGATTAGAGTTAGAATGCCACAAGGCCCATCATTAAGTAAAGTGAAGTTATCTGTTCAAGCTGCAGATAATATGAGCACAGCAATTGCAGACTCTTAAACTGTTCTCCCAGTCCTCTACCTGATCTTCCCATCATATCTTTTGGATAGTAGACTTGAAATTACCTTGCAGCTTATCTTGTATCCACTAGATAAAGGGTCTCCAAACTTGGCAACTTTAAGAGTTGTGGATTTCAACTCTCAGAATTCTCCAGCCAGCATGGCTAGCTGAGAAATTCTGGAAGTTGAACTCCACAAGTCTTAAGAGTTGCAAAGTTTGGAGACCCCTGCTCTAGATTAATATATTCCCCTCAATATAGTGAAATATTTTTTTTCTGACATCAATTTTGATATATATAAAATTGATAATATTCAATAAACAATCCAGCAGGCTTCTGTTTGTGGAACCAGGGAAAGACACCACACCATTCCTTACCTCGGGAAGTAAAACAAGCAGGATTGCCATATTTTTGAGGGTACACACTTTCTTAAAGATTAAAGCTGAATTTCTTCAGGGTTCAATAACTTGGTATTCAAATCACAGTAAGCAAAGTATACATCATGTACAATTTAATTTATATTCTGTGGTACAATTCTACTTTTCATAGAAGCTAGTCACATAAATTACAGTTATGTGTGATTTATGCTTCCTTAATACTACCCAAAATGAGCCGAAAGGTATGTCTTTTAAAGGTAAGAATATTTCTATAGGTTATTCTTGACATTTGTTTCACCTTCAGTCACATAATATGTTGCAATAAAGATCGTTCTTTACTCCCAATTTTCTTTTTAAAATCTAAGATTAGCAGGAAATGATCAATCTATTAAAAGATTCGAGGAGGGGGGCTAAAATTTTTATAAAAAGGAAAATTGGTATTGATCTGTAGATTACATTAAAATGTACAACAGTCTACATATGAGACTTTTATGCAGAATTTTATGAGTATTATACAACTTAATTAGATATTTCTATAATTTTAACCCATTGTTAAAAATAACCTCCAATTTTAATGTCAAAAATTATATAGTTAAAAAGTTCAATAAATGTAATAATGTATTTAAAATTATAAGAAGTTAAGAACTAAGGTATAGAATGACAACTATGAACCAAATCAGAAAACCTAGTTAACCAAATGCTTGAGCTATCAGATAGGTCTTCAACTAGCCACACTTAATGTAAATCCCACCTGAAGAGAGAGAGAAATGCACAAACAGTTCTGTCTCAAATTGCCATGTCCTACATTTGAAATTTTAGAAACTACCTCAAGAATAGTCCTAAATACACCAAACTCATAATCTAGCCTTCAGGCTAACAGTGTATGTATATACTATGTATAAACATACTATGTATCTGTGTCCAGGAGGAACCAGAACTGATAAATTGGTCAGAAAAATGAAATCTTTGCTACAAAGTTTTTACTGATCATGACGAAACTAGAGGTGTATCTCCCGATTACCAAATACTCATTTAGAGAAAGGGCACCATATCAAAATCAGTAACATTTCTAACATCCAGAGAAAAAAACGGATACAGAGTCTGCCTATCATGCTGAGACTCAGACTCAGCTGTCCTTCAGGCAACCTATCACCAATCTTAGGGCATATTCAATTTCTGAAACATTTTTCTAGGTATAAGCCACATTGTGCATGAGAGGAAATTTAAATTTGAGAATTTATAAAATATTTATACATCAGAATTCATTGTAAATAACATGGAATACGATTTGCATATATTTCATTAAAAAGACAACCTAAGATGCCCAAACAAATTTTAAACAAATAAATACATTAAGTACTCAAATTTGATCAATTCTAGCACACAATTACTTTATCAGATGCAGTTTTAATAGGTAAATCTATGGCATCCAAATGCATAAATGAGTGAGCATTTTGATACAGCTAAGCTTGAAAAAATAGATTGAATTATTCTAAACTATTGCCTCAAAAGCTAACAAATGATAAAACTGGTTTTAAACTGATTTGGGAAAAACTGTATTCAGATCTGGGATATAACATATGTTTATTCCTATAAATATAGAAGTTTCAGGATTCTTCAGTGAAAGTAAACCAAATCAAATTCAATGAATTTTTGAATTGAATATAAAAAATGAATATTAAATACTTTTAAGAAGGAAACAATCTGTCAGTATTAGAAGTCTTCATGTCAAGTTATGGGAACTGAAAATAATAAATGGTGCTAAGTAGAACATAGTAAATTTATCAGAAACCTATTGGGGCAAAACCTGAATATAAAATATAAAATCTTGAAAGGGACATTGCAGTAACATTTAAGATGTAGACTAAATAAATTCCACTAAAGCAATGGAAGATAATTTAAACCAACATATTTTGGGTAGAAATAGATTTGGTGATGAACTAAAACCTATACAGACAAAACAAATATAAGATAATTTTGCATCATTTTCCATTAATGGAATGAGGGGGAGAAGTTATTTTTCTTTGCATTTTAAAATAAATTAAGCCAGTTTTAGAACACTGTACATTTAATTTTTGTAATTTGCACATATTTACAACTTTCACAACTATTTTTTAAGCAAGTGTTCTGCCAAATTTCAGTAGTCTGGTCAGAGAAAGAGCCCTGGGGAATTAACAAAAATGGCCAGTTGTGGTTGCGTATTTACTACCCTATTAACTGATCTAAAACACTAATTCTTTATATAGCTAAGACACTCCTTCTTTATACAGATAAAGAAATAAATCATACAAGCAAATCTTATAATAACTCCAAGTAAACTAACACTCATTGGATAAAACTAATTTCCAGGTCACAAAAAGAGGCAGACTTAGAATATCTGTGAACGAAAAGGATTTGTATATAAATGCTGATGCCATCATCTGTCTGTTTAATCTTTGTGGTGTCAGTTTCCAATATAATTACACATTAGATGCTTTGGTTTTAATTCAATGTACTTTCAAAAGCAGGAATAGAGAGGAAGTCCAAGTTTTCATTTTTCAGAATGTTCCAAATACACACAAATTTAATGTTTAAAAAAACCTCTGGCAGCCCAATTTTTTTTTAATGCACCTGATACCTAGCTATTGAAATCCCTAAAATTACTCTGAAGCATGACTAAACCTTATAAAAGAATTTAAAAAAACCTGACTGCAAAAAACATTTAAACATAGCTGCTTAGGGGACCCAGCTTCCTCACTTGCGAACTCTGGGGGCAAAACACCTGAAAGAAACCTAGTTATTTGGTCTTACTCAACGATACTTCTCTCTGCCTTTGCCAATTCCACAAAAGGCGGGGGGGGCACCCAACAGCCTCTTGGATGCGACCACAGCTGGTCTCAACCCCGAAGGCCACCAGTTGCCTGGGATTTCTCTCCCAGCCAAGGCCGGCACTAGGCTTCCCCCTCCGACCGGCCCTTCTGATTTCTTCTCCCTCTCGCCCAGCCTACTCATCTGCCTCCTCCCTCATCAGTAAAGCTTTTACTCCCCGATAAAACAGAGCTTCCATATCCCCTCTCCTCCCCTCGGTTATTTTGCTTTCCCCACGTCGCCCTCCGGGACTACTCCCCCACGTTTCTCATGAGGCCAAAACCCCACCAAAAAGGTCTTCCTCCTCCTCCATCCCCAGAGGGCCAACCCCGACACCGCGTCCTTCTCTTCTACTCCTTTTCCCCACCTCAGCCCGCCCGGGGCAGGGCTCGCAAGCAGCCTTTCCCGTCGACTACGGGGCATCCCCGGCCCATCTATCTCCCTCAGGCTCTTTCTCGCCGTGGGGGGAGAGGGGGGGAGGAGAAGCCGCCTCCGCCAGACAAGCAGGTCAAGTCAGTCCTCCTCCATCACCTTTGCCCATTTTACCTGGCCGCCAGAGGATGTTTCAAAACGACGCTGCCTCGAGGCAGGACTGGAGAACGCAGGTTGTCAAAAGTCGCCGGACTTCCTTGAAGCTTCCAACTACGATTGTAACTATCACCCCGCTCCCTCCCTCCCTCTTTAACACACACACATATACACACACACCCCTCGCTGGGACTTGTTGTTCCGCACACCGATGACAGCTACGAGCTGCGCAGGCGCAGTCCGTTCGGGGAAGGGAAAGGAGGAGGAGAAAAAGAACTTCCCACTCACCCAGCCAAGCCCCGCTCCCTTCGCTCGCCGCGAGAGCTTTTTGAGGAAGGCCACCCCTGTGACGTGAAACGCGGCGGCTTCCTTTCCGCGGCCACGTGACCTAAGTGGTTGCACACGCGACCTGTGCGGTTCCGCCGCTAAGCTGTAGTGCCATTGAGTTGGAGCGTTCCGAAGAGGCGCGAGGCTGAGGAAAACAAATCCATCGTGTTGGGTCACGTGGGCCCTGCACGTGGGATCCTGGCTGCTGGGCTTCTCTCCCTCTCTCTCTCTCTTTTTTTAAAGACTTCGGGGAAGCTGTCTTAAAAAAAAATCTCATCAGAGATTGAAATCATCAAGAGAGGAAGAGGAAGGGAGGAAGAAAACAGTTGTGGTGGGGCGGGGAAACGCCTCCACCCCGCCTTGAGTTACGGTAGCAACCTGGCAGGCAGCCTATTCCCACAGGCAACGGGGAAGTGGCTGGAAATCCAGATTGTTATCCTCAACCTAACTTTTAAAAGTGTGATGGGTGAAAAGGAGCTTTCTTTGGATTACTGGGACTAGGTTAGCCTGTGAATCGGAATCCTAGTTGCTACTCTGCCATCTTTTTAAAATGTCTTGTGAAAGAGATAGGGCTTATCCCTATTTCAACCAATTTCACTCATAAATTGGAAACTGAATTGTTGGAAAAGCTACCTATCCTTGAGTTCAGAAAACAGAATGGGATGGTTTGTAGGCTGAAGTGCTGGGGATAGAAAATCAGCTATTTTGCATTACTGTGTTGTGTAAGATGTTACAAAGGTGATGCAATTTTCAGATAGCAGCAACAGGTAGAAGTATCTTTGGTGGAACTCAAAAGCAGTATGCAAATAACTCTTACTTCAATTTCCCTGTTGTGTCTGCCATGACTTGGTTTGCTGGATAGTCAATCAGTTAGATTGCTTTATAAATGTAATAAATAAATGTGTACATACATAGTTGTAGGTTGTACGGTTTGCTTCTTACTAAGTAGTTCCGTGAAATTTTAACAAATAATGACCTGTGTAAAATGCAGAGTTGAAGAGTA
The DNA here is from genome assembly GCF_051295495.1 of Thamnophis sirtalis. Lineage (NCBI taxonomy): Eukaryota > Metazoa > Chordata > Lepidosauria > Squamata > Natricidae > Thamnophis > Thamnophis sirtalis. The sequence continues at coordinate 73,932,033 of NW_028261385.1, read as the reverse complement.
AATCCCAAGATTGGCAAGAGTTGTTATGAATCAACAACTTGAGTCCCACACCTTCCAACTCAATAATTATCCAACATAATTTCCAGAACTATATTTTTGTAAATATTGCTCTGCCTTTCTAAGGGATGCTAGGGGATAATCAGTGTGAATGATACTTTCTGTCCACCAATAATAACAAAAAATGGACATCAGAAAGTTGTTCACTAAACAGAAAACCAATTAGAAGGACACAACTCAAGTGAGACCAATGTATGAGAATGGAGACACCAGCATATTCTTCTCTTCTGATGAGGCTCCAAGGCCCTTGGAGAAAACACATGACATAAGGATGATGAAAGCTGCAGTGCCAGTGCTACCATCATCTCTTTCAGTGTGATGACATTTTGAATCTTCATTTGTTCACCCAAAGAATATAGGACTGTGTGTTAACATGCAGCAATCCAAACATTTTTCTAACAGCTATCTTTTGTTTGTTCCATCTTAATTACTAGGTGCAATGAAGCCTATCCACCAACATCATAGCTTGGCATGGGCTGTTGTCCTGTAGTGAATTCACAGGCCTATCACTACCTTCCTATGCAATGCATACTTTTTCCATGAGGAAAACTAGAAGCCTTTCTAGAACTAGGATGTCCAGTTGTCTGAAATAAAACCTGGATTGCCCAACATGGGTCACAAATAGGAGCTGTGATGATGGGGAAGCAAGAAAAAGGAGAAGAGGAGGCCCTCATCCTTATTACAAGTCTCCCTCAAAATAGAGTTCTCGGGGCACAACTGTCACTCAGTTTGCCCTGTTCAGAGTTTCATTAGTCTCTGGGCTATAGCTTTCGGTTATCAGTTCTGGAAAGTTTGGATCATCCAAATTTCAGCAGCCAGAATTAAATTTGCCAATCAGAAATAGCCATGATTTTTTTTAGTTAACTCCAGATTTATGCTATTTAACTTAAAATGCTGTTTAAATTTTTAGAGCAGAAATCAGGAACCTTAAATAATTAAGAGTTAGCCAATAAATTTAATAAACAAACAAACCTTAAACTAATAGGCTTAATGCAATCTACCAGACAAGTCAAACTGTTGTGGTCAACCAGCCCCTTTTCTCCAGCAATACTAGCCATTATGCCTTCTCATTTATTCGTACACACATAAATCGAGTCTATACCACTCTCTAAAGTAAGGTACCTTTTAACAGAGAGCCAGTTAATGAAATACATAATCCCAAAACAAAAAAATTGGATTACCTCTTTGAGTAATTTAATGCAGATGTTAAACTGGGGAGCAGAGAGAGAAAAAGAGGCAAAGTTGAGCCCTATGACCATATCGGAATAAATCCTCCCTTATGATCCTCCTCCATAATCTCCAGTTTGAATGCCTACTTTAGGAATGAATATCACCACTTTCAATCTCCAATTCGCCCTACTAATCACTGGCCTGGTTGATAGTATAAGATACTACTGAAGGGTCTAGCAGGGTCCAGACAGGTATAAATGCGCCCTTTAAGGTTCCAAAAAAGATTATCCAGCACAGACTCATTGTGCTTAGTCCATGTCCTGATTGAACAAACATCTACATCCTCTACTATTCTCTGTAGGAGAAACCCTGGGCCTTCTCCAAAACATTCTCCCCAAATAGGATACTAAACATGTTGCATCATACAGCAGAATTTGTAGGTGTTCTTACTATTAATACTACCAATGGCAACATACAAGCAATATTGATCATTTAACACAAAAAATGATTTAAAGTAAAACTTCCAACTTTTTTCAAATCTTCTATATAATAGGTTTTCAATATTAAGATCAATAGATTATCACCAAAGCATTGATTCCAAGTAATAAAAAGAATCAAAATGTAATTTTTAGAAAGTTTACCGCAATATTCAAACTAATATAGTTGCAGGATCCATTTTGGGTCGGTCACTGGCATCAGAGGTTTTGTCTTCCAAGCTTTTGGATTCATGCTGGAACCCATCTTCAGGGATCTGCTGGATTGATTCCTGCAACATTATTCTGGGACATATATATCTGCCTTTATTCTTGACATTATAGTGATAGGATCTATATTAAATCTACTAAAACCTGAATCTCAAACTGTTCCACTAACTAAAGCTGTCATGTATAAATGGACCAAAAGAGTGCAGAAAAATAATTTATACTGAGTATATCACATGGACTAAAGAATTCCTAAATAGATACCCTGTTTTCCCAAAAATAAGACCTCCCAATCAGGCTTTTGAGCGCATGCACTAAAATAAGCCTTCCCCCCAAAATAAGCTCTCTCCCTCAAAAATAAGCCCTCCCCGAAAATATTGCAACACAGCAGCAGCCATGAGGTGACCATGCTCGCTGCCTCTTGTACCTCAAAAATAATAAAACTCTTGAAATAAGGCCAAACGGGAAAACACGGTAATGAATTTAGTACTTATGAAAATGATAATTAGTTGTTGATAGTTTCTTATTGGTATCAGTTCCAATTTCAGCCAAATAACAGAGCATTCCACAATTTGCCTAAATACATTAGAGTCAGAATTGAAATAACAAGTGCACAAATAATAAATACTATCATGTCCCACTAATTTAAATACCAATGAACTGTGCAAAAAAAGGGGTACTATATTGTTTCACTTTGGCCCTAAATTGGCAGTAGTTTTTTTGTTAACCAGGTACCCAATATTTGGATTTATTACTAGGGTTTTGTGTAATATTTTCCCAATGATATATAATCTGATAAATTCTGCTTTTGTTTTCTTTTCTACCCTTGTTAAGAACAGGTTTGATTATTCAGCTGTTCAGTGGTTCTTTGGCCTTTGCTGCAATCAAAGTTTGCCACACCTCCCCTGGAAATCTCAATTATGTAATATCTTAACCAAAATCCATAGTCTCATTTTTCATAGACATTGCAAAGTCTTATTTAAAAAAAAACATGTTAAAAGGATTAAAATATTTTTAAGCCAATTCTACATCTGACTTTTGAATAATATACCAGGAACCACACTTCAAAAAGTAGATAATCCTTGGGAAAACTGCCCTTGGTTCTCAGATTGGAGCATACAAAAAAGTAAGACAGTATTACTAATCATAAATTATTCTCCTATTAACCAATCTACTGTGAAATATCTTGAATGCAAAATAAAAGGTGCTCATATCATCGTGTGGACAGTAGGTGGCAGCCTTTGCTTTTTATTTGTATCAAATTATTTCTCCCACATTTTGGAAATAAAATATTCTTGACAGGAAGAAAACTGGCTGTACAACTAATCTGTTTTTGAAACTGAAAATTCTAATGAGGATTAGAGAGAAGAACATATGCAGATGTCAAATTGATAATAACTAGATGTATTTTGGCTTTATTATAAATGCTGCCTACCCACTCTAGAATGCTATTTAAAACCGGCCTTATGAATATTGTTCAACTTGAAGCTGGAAAGAAAGTTTGTAGCTCCTTTAGCAGAATGTTCACTCCAAAGATGATGTCATTTTAGAAATGACAGAAGCATTGGTCTCTTGCAACAGTTTGTTAGAAAACAATTTATAGAAGTGATTGTCTTGAGACTCAATTTAAAATTCATCAATCTCCTTCCTCTCAGATAAAGGAATGGTGTTATAGGGAAAACCTGGGACTCTGCTCTTAGTAATTGAAAGACCTGGATTGTGATCAACTTACAACTACAACAGAATTTTTGGTCATAAGTCATTGGGGTCATATTGAGATATCATTTGATCAGACTCAATTTTATGACCATTTTTATGATGGTCGTGAAGCAAATGACTGTGGTTGTAAAGTGAGTCACATGGTCATTAAGCAAATCCATTCTTCCAACCAAAAAGAATGACAAAAATGTCACAAATCGCAGTCACACAACGGTAGGATGCTGTAAAAGTAAAGGTTTCCCTCGCAAAAGTGCTAGTTGTTCCCAACTCTAGGTGATGGTGCTCATCTCCGTTTCAAAGCCGAAGCGCCAATGCTCTCCGAAGACATCTAGTGGTCATGTAGTCGTCATGACTAAATGCCAAAGGTGCACGGAACGTTGTTTACCTTCTCACCAAAAGTGGTTCCTATTTTTCTACTTGCATTTTTACAAGGCTGGCAGAAGCTGGGACAAGTAACCAGATGCTGTAATTGGTTATAAATGAAAGCCAGATGCCAAGTAACAAAAAATGTGATCATATGTCTGGAGGAGAGGGCACCAGTTGTAAGTGTGAGGACAAGTCTTAAGTAACTTTTTAAAAAATCTATTGCAACTTTGAATATTCGTTAAGCAACCAGTCGTATATTGAGAACTATATGTACTTAATCTGCTACCCAATATTTGTAGATGCAAGGAGTGAGATTTCACTATTAACTAGTAGTTGAAAGAGGTCAAGCTCATCTCTGCAATATAATTCTGGGGTTATATTGGAGAATTTGGTCTTAGGGAGAGACAGCTGCCACCTCCCGCCCTGCTCTCTAGGAGCAAGGTTCTACCCAAAGTGATTCTTTTTTGTATAGTTGTGTCATTTGGCATGGATAAATTAGTTACTCGGCAATTTTGATAAACTAACTGCTGAGTCACCCTTTGCATATTGCTGGAAAGCAACTTTAGATTATTTTACTCCAGTTTCTGGGCCATTATCCTTATTCTTGGCGGGGGGCTTAACAAAAACAAAAGGGGATCTGTCTGGGTGGGTCATTTGATGAATCTTGAAAGAGAATACTATTTTTCAGTAAGATCATGGCAATCTGTGTAAAAGGACTTGTCACAGAGAATTTCTAATACTAGGTTTCCATCTGAATTCAGTAAATATGTATAACTCAGACAGACACTAATTACAAAAAACTAAGATGAAAGGAAGCCAGCAATGCAGGCCAAGAATCATGAATAATAGATAAGAACTCCATAGTTTCTCCAAATTCATCTAAAGTGACTGATGTTTACTTACTAACATAATTTACAGTAAGAAATAGTTAAGACATTGAAGTTGTTGGAACAAACAGTATCTGCTGTCCATGTAACACTCGATACTTGATATGTTAACTGATAACGGTTGAAGTAACCTGCTTCCCTCAACTGGAAGTATGGAATTCTGATAAGAAATTGAGGGATGATGCTCGAACAGTAGAAATGGAATAGCAATGTTTGGGCTATTGCTTTTGCTAATTACTTAACAAGAATTGTTAATCATAATATGAGCAAGACTGGGTTAGCCTGCTGAAAGTAGGTGATACAAAGATAGCCTTTTAACATGCACCCTAGGTGTGGCTAGGAATAAGCTTGACTAATAGCAGGCAATACTGACAATTTGGAAAATATTAACTGGAATGAGGAAAGTCATGCCCTTGGATTACAGTTTTTCATTTTAGGGTATGGTATGCTGATGTAGGATAATATTTGTGAATGCCGGGTTTTAGTTCTACACACTAGAAAGCAGCTTTGATGAAAGATTTGCCTTTGCTTTCAGATCTCCCTATAGAAACAGGTGGTATATAATAAAGTAAGGTAAAGGGATATGGTAAAGGTGAAACAAGTGAATTGCAGCAAAGTATGGTAAAGTACAGTACAGTACTTTAGAATAACGGTCTCCAATGTTTCTGGCTCAGCGGACCAGCAGAAGTGGTTGGGGGGGAGGGGAGAAGCGATGTACATCCGTGTGCGACTTTCACAAATTCAGCTTTTCGATCATGTCTATAAAGGCCACAGACTGGGGCTTGGGGGGGGGGCTGCTTTAGAAGACAAAAATAAAGGGTCCAATAGCTAAGGGAAAAGAATAGCATATATTTGAATAATCCCAGGCATATCCCAGAAATCCTGAAAGCTAATCCTAATGAAGCTTTCAGCATAAATATAATAGTCAGATCATATTCTCCTAAGGTTCACAAAATAGACAGGAATAATCTTTACTGGCTAAAGACACTTCAATTATTAATATTCTATGATGAAACAGGTTGGAAGACACATGTAAGGATGAAGATTTTGTTGGGTAAATTTTGTTGCCAAGATATAGCATATGGACTTTTTCCTGCAATGTGGAGCAGGCAAATGGCATATTTGGTATGCTATAAGTGGTATAGGATAAGCTGTGCACAAATATCATGTTCACTGATGGACTTTCAGTTTTGATCATAAAACTAGATAATTTCCATGGAACTGTATTCACAACATGGTTGATGTCGTCCATTTTTTCCATTATTACACAATTTCTGTCATTTTTAATGAGCCAGAGGGCTTGTAAACCTCCAACACTGATCGTTATAATCCAAGTCACCTATAACAGGGGTTCCCAACCCCTGGTCTGTGAACCGGCAATGGTCTACAGCATGCCAGAAACAAGACTGCACAAACAAGCAAAGCCCCATCCGTGGGATGCAGGCAGCATACGAAACCATACCTAAAGTGACCAGATTTTCAGATTGGTAAAGAGGGACACCTTTGACTGGGGGAGTGGGGGGGGGGCTTGATTAGAAATTTTATACGGAGCAACAAAATTTTTCATACAACGCAAAAATAGTATTGTAATATTTTTTTATTTCAACATAACTACAATTTACAAATATAAATTGTAACTGTTGCCAAAAATCAAAATTTTGATCACATGACCATGAGGATGCTACAATGGTCGCTAAGTGTGAAAATGGTTGCTAAATGTGAAAAATGGTCATCAGTCACTTTTTTCAATGCAATTGTAACTTTGGTCACTAAACCCATTATACCACCTTTCTTGCCACAGTTCTTAAGTGAATAACTGCAGCTGATAAGTTAGTAATATAAGTGAATCTGGTTTCCCCATTTGACTTTGTCAAAAGGTCACACAAGGCAATTACATGACCCCACAACACTGAAACCATCATAAATACGAATCTGTTGCCAAACATCAAAATTTTGATCATGTGACCATGAGTATGTTGCAATGGTCGCTAAGTGTGAAAATGGTTGCTAAGTGTGAAAAATGGTCATCAGTCACTTTTTTCAATGTCATTGTAACTTTGGTCACTTTTTTAAAATGGTTTATTTCAATTTATTTTGGATAGAATCTTTTTTTAAATAGTCTAAGACAATTTTAAAAAGGAATCCACACAGAATAAATTGAAGTAAAACATTTCAAACTATTCCACACAGAATAAATTGAAGTAAAACTATTTTTTAAAATTCTATGGATAATACATTTCAAAGTATTGTGCATAGAATTTTAAAAAATAGTTTTACTTCAATTTATTTTAGATAGAATCTTTTTTTAGTCTAAGACAATTTTAAAAAAGAATCCACACAGAATAAAACTATTTTAAAAAATCCTATGCACAATAAATAAAATATTATTTTAAAATACATTAAAAAAATAAAAGAAAAAAACCCGGCTCACTCTCCAGCAGGCAGACACTCCAAGTCAATCAAGAATGATGTAGATGTTAATACAAAGAACTGAGCAAATTAAAATGGTGAAATTAGTCCCAGAGAAATATTTTTCAAAGAAACTTTGCCACCATTTTTTCCACACGAGCCGACCTCCAACCTCCGTGCCCCTCCTCTCCAGGAAATCCAGGAAGGAACACTTGCTACTTCTCTAGCCAAAGTATTTCTTGGAGCTCTATGGTACTGGGTCATCTTTTCTTATAAAAGGAAGTAAAAGGGGCGGGGGAGTTCCGTTTTCTTGCTTTAACGTTTTAATATCTTCAATGAAAGTACTGAGACATAGAGAGGGGTTAGAGTAGACAGAGTGTCTTTTGTCTTGCCCCAGTTAGGATTTCTTAAGCAAATCCACTGCGCTTTCAACATGAAGCCAAAATCGGGAGTTTTTTATAACGCTGTGGGACACGGGACAAATTGTTAGGAATCGTGACTGTCCTGCCAAAATTGGGACGTCTGGTTACCTTAACCATACCCCCTCCAATCTGTGGAAAAATCTCTCTCCATGGAACCAGTTCCTGGTGCCCAAAAGTTGATCTATATGAAAAATCAGAGACTCTTGTTAAGAGTCCCCACTCAATGAAGTTTGATATATGAAAGCTTACACTAGAGAGTAAGGAAGATAACTTTGAAAAAGATATGTTCGAAGACTGAAACTTCTTTAAGTTCAGAGCAATGAAATACCGTAATTAAAAGAGGCAATTTAGGCAGATGCTTCTCTGATTCACTGGGATATAAAGAGCAGAGACGTACATTTGCAAGATTATATTATTATAACCAGACTCAACAAAAATACAGATAGTCCTTGTTAATGACCATAATTCGGACTGGCAACTCAGTTGGATGACACAGTCACTAAGTGGAACATTACATTACAATCGCATTACAATTTTACTTCAGTTTTCCTTTTTTTCCCCATTTCCCAAGCATTTGGAATGCTCATCCTTGTATAAGGATAATTAGCAAGAAGGCAAATGATATTTGCATTAATATCCATTGGAGAGGAAGGGATTACAAATGAGTAAGCAGCACACAATGGGGAATACATCTCAAAAGGAATGCACTGGGGCTGTTTACCAAGCACAATTGCAGCCGAGCCCCTTGTCAGTAGGAAGCAAACAAAAACTGGAGGTATGAAAATGATTAAAATCTTGTCAACAAACAGGCAGCAACTGCAGCCAGCTAATTAAGGTCACAGCTGAACTTATTAATTTGCAGTTAGCACCTTTTGGGGAAACACTGCCCTAATGAAAACCGTAGCTCAATTAGGGAGAGATTGCTTCTTTAGACAATCTCACCCCTTTGCAAGAAGTAAAAAATAAAATAAAAAATGGGGCAGGCATAGAACATCACATATTGACTGTAATTGGCAAACATATGACTGAGAGGCACTGCTAAGGTCAAAAATGTGGGCACTGATTGCAAAGTTACTTTTTCACCCCCATTGTAGGTTTGAGCAAATACGAGATTTATGTTATTATGGACTTGCTTTTCTATCTAGTAGAGCTGACAGAGGGGGGGGTTATCCCCAGCTCAGGGACAAGCTATTCCAGGGAAGCAGAACTCCTACTAGACTTACAGGTAGGAGGGCTTTGGGGGACATTCTTGATTTTAGATGGGATAAGATGACTCATAGCTTATTCAGACCCTGAGTTACAGTATAGAGAAGTCTACAGCAATAACCAGCACCTTGATTTGTATATAGAAACAAAGCAACAGTCAATGCAGTTATGAGATTGTCCCATTAGGTTATTGATGATAACCATTACTATAGTTGATGTTTGTTTGCTTTCCGAAGGACAGTCCCAAGTAAATCAAATTATAATAATTCCATGTAGAAAATAGGAAAGGGTGACACAGTGGGACTGTGTGTCCAAGAGGATCCCCCAATTTGCAAAGACTTTGAATTATGAGGAACCCAACACTATTATTTTAAATGTGACAGTAACAAGCAGCACTTTAAAAACATATTAATGGTAGACAAATGTCTTTAATCTACTATGCTTAAGTTTTTAAACAATATACACTATACAATATACAAGTTCCTACAAAACTGCAGAACTGCACATTTTTAAAGGATATCCCTGCCTTCTGCTACACAGAGCTTGGAATGATTAAATCTGGCCACATGCCTCATTTAATTACTCAATAAGTCAAGATTTAGCAAGCAAAGTCCTTGTACTTATTGCGTACTTACCCACTAGCGATAACAAAATTGATAGCAGGTACTGTAATAGGCAATCTTTTTTATCAATTGTTAATATTCTTAGTTAAGTGAATCCTTTATTACTGGATGTTAAGAGACAATAACTCTTTAGGAGGGAAAGGAAAAATTAATAAGCAAATGATGCTGATTTAGGACAAATTGAGCTAGAGTGCAGCATGTTAAAAAGCTAAATTTTAAAATTATTAAAATACTGAATTTCTGAAATACTAAAAGAGAAGGCTACTAAATATTGAACTGCTAAAATACTACCCTATCAAGAATATTCCTTTCTTTATCCTGTCCTATCTTCTCTTCTACATTCCTTACCCAGGAGATTGTCAAATGAAGTTTCATATAATATTGGGCTCACAAACCTCAAGATTTTGTCAAAAAAAATCAGAATTTATACATACTTGTAAACTTTGCATATGAATATCTCTGGGAATATCTTCCACTGCTTTGAGCTTCTGATTAAAAATTGTGATATAAATTTTATAAATGAATCCAATAAATTGTGTGAGAATAAATCTGATTCTGTTCAAGGAAATTTTTCCATGATCCATCTAAACTTTAGCTGTTGTCTTTGTATAGTCTTTGCTTTTTTGTACCATATTACTGACAGGTGAAAGTTTTGTACCATATTTCTCAGTGGAGAAAATTCACACTGCTATTTTCCTTTCCTGTTGCTTGACTCCAGGTATTCCCAGCCACATTTAATAGTAAGAGGAAAATCCTTCTTTATTTAATATAATTAAACAAAGTATCAGTCTATAAACACTAAGATTTTGGAAGGCTGATTCATTCCACTAGGTATATTTGTAAAAACTGTGCAGTGATGTGATACTGATGGGAGTTGCTCCTCTTTTCCCTTTCTAATCCCCTGTCCTCCCCTTCCCCCTCCTCCTGCTTCTCCTCCTGCTGCTGCTTTTCTTTCTCCTCCTCCTCTTCCTGCTTCACCTTTCCCTCTTCCTTCTTCTCCTTTTTCTTCTTTTCCTTCTCCTGCTTATTTTTTCCTTCTTTTTCTCCTCCTCTTCTTCCTTCTCCTCCTCCTTTTTCTAATTAAAATTATTCAGACATCTGTATGTTGAACAATGTGGTTTTTTTAAAAAAAAATACAGATTTCATTGCCGATGAAACAAATCCTATCTTGTCAACCTGAGAGTACAGGTTGAAGTCACAGAGAGTACAATCCAATAATTTAACAAACTATTGTTTGCATAAAGACAAACTCTATCTATACTTGAATCCACAAAGATAAATGTCAACTCCCACATCTTCTCTGACATAAAATGTAAATATGTCAGAATGCCTGACAAAATTGTCAGAGCTTATGTCATTATGTGATGCAATTCTATTACTTTATTGCCAAGCTACTTTGGTTCAGAGATCCTCTGTTAAATTTATAGATCTAAAGGCTACTACCTATTTAAATATATACAAAATATTTCTCAGTATGAAATCTATATGTATATTTTCTTACTTCCCACAACAATTGTGATCCCATATCAGAGAGTCAATATTGTGAGACATTTATCCAGTTATTCCATCAGCAATGTCTGCTGAGATTTTAACTTGTTTTCTTCTCTTCCTTCAGTGTTCAATCCTCTAAAAGTCTGCTATAAATTAATTTGCATTTTTGGAAAGTCACTGTCATATTTTATGTGACAACCATTTGGATTGCTATTTAAAAATATGTGAAATGAAGAAAATATGAGCATGTCAAATAATTATTCAAATTAACATCATATAATCACATTGGCGGTTAAGCAAATCCTTACACTAGTTTAGCAAAACATCACATGGCCAGCATACAACTTACATCTCAACAGATCCTAGTGTGGGAAGTGCACCCCAAAAGGACAGTGCCAGAAACTACACAGCACCAGAAGCCTCAGAAAACAGTGCCAAAAGACTCAAACCAGCCCTTCCCCCTTTAAGAAAACCAAGAAGCACCAGCTCAGAGGAAAAACGGCTGTTACAAAAGAAATACTTAAGTAGAGCCATTAAGATAAGAGGAATCAGGCTAAAAATAAACTCTCCAAGGTAAACCAAAACTCCCTTTTCCTGCCCCTTCCTTTGACAAGATTAACCCCCAGGATAGGAAGGCAAAGGTCCTGGGACAGGATTAACTGATTAAAATAGGAAGACAAAATCCAGGGCAATCACTTTAACTAAAGGCATCAAACTGCAGAAGCTTCAAATGTGAATTAAGCATAAAAGGCTCAGAGTCACACCCAAATCTGCTTGATTCACTTTTACTTGCACTGTGTTTTTGTTTGTTTGTTTGTTTGTTTTCTGGAAATTCTGAAGTTAGGGGAATTGAAAACTTTTCTAATGTTTCAGATAATGAATAGATTGAAGTTCTTCTATCATTCATTTAGGCCTTATGATGTTAGTTCAAATCCAGACGATTCTCTGGGATTATGCTTTTAATCGTGTGATTGCTGGAGGTGCATTATAATGTACTTTTGTTAAAAACTATCAGTGTTCAGTGCTTGAATTCAGTCTGTTACTATATTATATTCTGTTTCTCTCCTCACTAAATATATTTAAATTTTTAGCTGTTAGCATTTATTTTAATATCTGAAAGAAACACTGCATCACAGAGGAAAGAAGCTTAGCATGGCTCTCAGTTTCTTAGTTTTAACTGTGCTTAAAATATTATAAAATGATATAGAGGATTTATCTGGCCAAAAATAGCATTCTGTCCTCTCAAACACCCATTTTTGTTAACATGATAGCGATTATGGATTGGATATTAAAGAGAAATGCTGAAGCAGAAGTGCTATTTTTTAATGGAATTTATTTTATCCTTGACAGCATTTAGTAAAAAGAAAATATAGACACAGTACAAAGCTATGAAACTTCCCAGTGAACAGTTATACAACTCTACTCTTCCAGAAACAATTCTGCATTCATGAACTAGATAGTTACAGAAACTGAACATATTCACAGTAAAGGTAGTTTTTTTTCGATTTGAGCCCAAAATTTCTGGTAAAGGCAGATGTAAAGTGAGTTTTCTCCCATTTTATGGCCTTTTTTTACCACGGTTGTTAAGTGAATTGCTACAGTTGTTAAGTGAATCAAGTAGTTATTAAATGAATCTATCTTCCGCCATTGACTTTGCTTGTCCAAAGCCAGCTTGAAAGGTTACAAATGGTGATCACATGACAGTGTAACTCACATAAATACGTTCAGGTTGCCAAATGCTCAATTTGTATCACATGGCTTTGTGGGCATGCTGCAACAGTCATAAGTGTAAAATCTGGTCATAAGTTACTTTTTTCAGTGCCGTATTAACTTCAAACGGTCATTAAACTACCTGTCCAGCAGGATAAGTTGCTTTTGCTGACAAGAAAAAAATTATACACTTCTCTTATTTGTTTCTTTTTTATTGGTTAATCACAATTATATAGCTGCTTCTCTGTGTTGTACATACGATAGAATCTGTATCACATCTTCCTCTTTTATACAGAAAATCATGGAGATAGTCTATAAATTCTGCATGTTTTTTATATCAATGCTCACTCGAGGATTGTGAATGCAATATTATCTGAGCAGTGGCAAAACTTTGTTTGGCAGTCTGATGGCTAAGGTGATCTGCAGAACCAAGATCGGATACTGTAACAAAGAGCATATTCTAAAGTAATGTTTTGGCACTTTCGTGTTTTAGTATTTTAGCAAATCCATTTTTAATTCATTGGTAATGTAAAATTTCAAGGCTTTTTGTGAAAAGCCAACAGGATTGGGACCACTCTGATCTCCACGGGATGATGTCAACAGGGTGGAAGCCACTGACTAGACCCAGAGCATGTCCCTCCTGCTAAACCTGATGGGATGGATAGATGTAATTGGAGAGAGATTATCTTTCAGATAACTTTGTTCCATACCATGAAGGGCTTTATAGCTCACATCTGCACCTTAAATTGTACCCAGAAGCAAACTGGCAGCCAATGCAGCTCACAATGCAGAGGTACATCATATGCTGATTGAGGGGTGCAGATTGCCCACAGAGCCTCAAATGCTACCAGCTGAAGCTTATGATGTTTTATGAATATTCTCAGCCTGAATTAATCTACTACAGAACTACTTTCTACTTTACTTCTGCCTGTTTCTTTAAAGCACTACCTTTCTGCCAAGATTAAAATTTGAGGTAGTGAATTTGGGATAGCAGTAGGTATTTATAGACAAGAAAGGTGACTGGGCTGTGAATTCAAAATGTTCCTTAATGGCAAAGTTATATTATTATGGGATCATGCTTGTCATATTTGACATTTTATGAGCAGCTTCTCCCTGTACTTTGACACTGCATGTTCCCAATATACTCTACAGTACATGACATATGTGAAAATGTTTCCTGACTCTAAACCAACTGGAGCTTGATACAATATAACTGCATAATTATCTCTTAAGCAATCAAAATTTCTGATGTCCTGTATAATAATTAATCTATAACAATATAGATTAAATAGCTGCTATTTTTATTTCATGTAAATATATTTCTGAATTACTGCTCTGTAGATCTCTCCATAATATGACTAAAATTGGAGGAGGGAACAGCTCCCAGTCACAATGCATGCATGACCAAATTAGGTCTGCTAAAGTACCAACTCAGCCCTCAATTACTTAGTGCTGGTTATGAGATCAATGTGTCTCCCTCTGGGTGAACAACAACAGCCCTGTGTCCCATGTCAGTAGGCAACATGATATGTACTTGCTTTTGCAAATGTTGTACAACATCATACAAATAACAAAGTGAGGTACTGCCTTGATATGGTTTCTTGGGCTTGTGTGTTCTGAGGAAGGTGAGAGCTATACTAGAGTATCAACCGTACTGGAAAAATCTGACCAGAGGAGTCAGATGAAGAGTGTTTCTCTCATAAAAATATGGTGAGATACAATTTACAGAAACACATACCAGCTTGGTCATCACCCAAGTCAATCAGGATCATGTTAGGTGTTGGAGTTCCTGGACATCTAGTGAAAATGGGCTACAGGACAAGACTGTTGGTTGACCAACCATGGCCAGCAGCTGTAGAACTCCTGGAAGGAAAGATGTTTTATCCATCACAAATATACAGAGATTGACTCAGAACAGCTTACAATCTTTAACACCATCAAACATCAACATCTGACTATCCCAGGTTCTTGTGAAGTATTCAGTCAGTAAATAAAAATACCAAATCCAGTCTGAACGCCTGGTTGACTCTATGACGAACCATAATAATAATGTGAAAAAAACAGTGGATCACTTAGTTGAAAGGCATGGAGCTCACTAATCTTGTCAGATCAAACCAACTTGGCAGCTGTTATGGGAGTCAGGCAATTCCTCAACTAATCAGGCCATGCATCATGATGAAGATTGTGATGATGATGATGATGATGATGATGATGATGATGATGATGATGACGACGACACACATACTTTTTATCATCATGCCTTCAATGGCCTGAATGTTTTCTCTATCTCATTCCTACAAGTGGCTGTATGCTGCTTCACATAAGCCTGCCACCAAGCGAATGCCTTCATAAATCATTAACATAATGGCAGTTAGATGTAGGAGCAGTGTGACGTCTTGAATGTTGCAAAACATTCACAAAATTTGGCTACAGTGGTCCCTGAGAATCATCATTTCACTGACATGATGTCCATGCACCTAGTAGTGTAAGTTCTTATTTGATGGACGTTGTGTGCATTCAAGGTCCTTTTAGAGAATCCATAAAATAAACTCACTGCATTGGTGAATTGTGAATTGTTGTATGGGGAGTTATTAAGGTAGCTACATTTTTATTAATTTCTTTGCCTAATATTCTGTCTTCTTTAATTTTTTAATGTTTTAATAATTATTATAATATTTATTAATTTTATGTTTTTAGCTCCGTTGTATACTAGCCTCAATGACACACGTGGAATGGGTAATTATATAAACTTGATAGATAAACAGAAACATTCTGCTTTTTATCATAGGCATGCTTTTGCACATCCTGTGGACAAAACTATTCCTTCCTGGCAGCCATGTGTCTGATTTGGCTGCACATCAATTAGTTTCTTTTCTTTTGCTTTCTAGCACAGTGTACCCAAACAAACATGAAATGTCTTGCAGAGGAGTAGAACAGCGGGAGGACCTAATCCGCCTACACGCATGTACTCATAACTATTTGGCACAGCAGCATCTGCAAGGGAGAATTTAAAAGAAAAACCAAGGTGGTAGAGGCAGCATAGCAAGCTGGACCTCTCCATTTTGTGTGTACATTAACCATACAAGTACCAAAGATAAACAAATAGAAGAAAATGGAGCTTATCAATGACAAGGATGGTGCCAGGAGGATGCAGGTGGCCTGGCATTAATTGATGGCCTACATGCAGGCAAGTGGATTTTACCCATGGTGCCAAAATAGGAAGATGGGTGCATGGGGCTCTGACCTTTGTCCGAGCTTTATTGACCAGAATTGGCTATTCTACAAATAGCAATGAACAAGCTTCTAAACAAGGAGAGAACCATTAGACCAAAGAACTGCCATTTGTATATTCTTTAGCAAGGAACACTTACAGTTTCTGGCTTTTTTGGCTTCAGCATAGGTCCTGCTTTCCATCTTAGGTCTACTTGTGGTTCTTGGCTGTGGAATTCTGCTGAGGTTTCCTAACTCCCAGAGGCAGCAAATATTTGCAAGGCATGCTCAGTTACATCAGTTATATGCTGGTCTTGTTTAACATCCTTTCACATTGAATCACACAGATGTGACAAGTCCCTAGTGTCTCTGAAGCACTTGCTACATTGCGGCAAGTTCTGGATCAGCTGCATTGCATCTCTGCTGCTGCAGCAGAGGACCTGGATCTGCTCCTTTGTGACAATCCTGTTGTGTGTTTCCTCTCAGAACTCTAGTATAAAGTTGCCATTGCTTCTCTGTCTACCATTATTCTTCCCAGGAACTCTCAGTTATGTTCCAGTCGATGAATGAGGAACCCCACCTACTTTTGATGCATGACTGGTGCCTCTTTTGTGTTGGAAGAATGATGCAGTAACATACTGCAACTCTTTGGAGGTCATAAGAAGGAAACTGAATGAATGAGATCTAAGTATTGATTGCTTTCCTTTCCTCAGGCCTAGCAGTTGTCGAGCATGCTGTGGACCAGAGAGTGTAGTGTCAATTATCATGCCTTCTACTTGTCCAAATGTTGCAATTGTCCCTATATCTTCTATCTGGAATCTCAACCAACATATAAAGCAAAAACCCAATGCGTATTACTGGCATACCCCTACACAGAGAACAGCAAGTGCAGAACAACTGACCAACTGAAGTAGCATCTGAAAGATCAAAAGGGATAGATTCAGGCTTGTAAGCTCAGAAGAGAGGTACATATAACAAACATGGTGTCATCATCAGTGCAATAACATGGAAAGTTGATTTCATTGTATCCCCAAGGTAGAGCAGCAGATGTTGCCGTGTTACACTGAGATCAAGGGGGATGCATCACCTTGCATCTGGCCATTCAGTAAAGGCTATGATGTATGTGCTATGGGCCTTGTAGAATGTCCTCAAGAGGTCTCATAACCCTGCAGGTGAAGCTGGTAGTTCTTTGCGTTCCCTTGGTGAATCTCAAAGACTTGCCTTGCTTCTGACTGAGAATACTACAGACTTTGGAGCTACTGCAACACAAAAACTGTGTGATAGTAGAAGGGGCAGGAAGTGATTTAACATTGTGGATTGTCTTCTTCCCTTTTATGTGAAATATTCATTGCATCTTTCTTTTTCTTGTTGTTGTTGGGGAAACAACATATGATGTACACATAAACACCCAAAAGGGGAAACAGACACAGGAGGAGGAAGTCAAGAGAAGAGGGTAGAAATGGGCAGAGAGCAGGGATATGACAGTCATGAGGACCCAACCAAATGCCATGATTCATAACATTCATTGCGCTCTCTGTCATTTTCAGCTTACTGAGTTGGAAGATCAAGACAAACATTGCTGAACATTTCACTCCTTCCAGTAGCAGAACTGTGGCTGGTGGCCAAGAGAGACTTGTGGAGACATCTGGCCATACCTTCCAAAACTCCTTGTTGGGTTATCCTTATACCAGCTATGGAGATTTGCCTTTGGCAGAATGAGTTACTAAGGAGTATTTCTTCAGCAACAAGTGATCCTTGTGTGGAAAGTATTGAAACAAAAATTAGGGTAGGAGGAAAAATGAGTGAAAATAAAAAATAAAAGGAGAAAAAAAGATCATTTCAACACTCTCCGTCATCATCTTTATTTTCAACCTGGAGAAACAACTACGATAACGCCTGACTGCGAGGAACTGGCTGACAGCCAGTTTCGCGTCGATTGTTCTGTCCTGTCCTGTCCAATCCAGCCTTGGGAGGAGCGCGCATTGGCTGGCGAGGGGGCAGCCTCTCGGCAGGTGGCTTCGGCGGGGAGATCAGAGGCAGGGCGGGGCCAAAAGGCCCTCCCTTCGGCTGACGATCGGCTTGGGGGCTATAATAGGGTCGGGGGGCCTGGGAGGAAAGAGTTGCCGGCTGCCGTCTTCGAGGCGCAAACTAACTTTGCCCGGGCGAATTGGGGACCGTCGGCTTCTAGGCATCATGCAGTCTTGCGTCCAGTGGTGGGGGAGGCTGGTGGGTCGGGGGGGCAATCTGCACGGGCACCATGGCAGCGTCTGGGGAGGCAAGAAGCCGCCAGGCCGATGGGGACGCAGGGAGCAGCTGAGACTGGCTTGTGTGAGAAGAAGCAGTAGCAACCCTGGAGCGAGAGCGGCCACCGCTGTCGCCACCGCCTCTTCCAGGCACATCGAGAAACTCCTGGGCAGCCACGATGACTTTTCCGAGCGACACATCGGTCCAGGGGACAAAGAGAAGCAAGAGATGCTGCAAACCATCGGTTTGTCGGTGAGGAAGCTCCACCTGAGTTTTCTTTCTTTCTGTCTGTCTGTCTTTCTTTCTTTCTTTCTTTCTCCCTCTTTCTTCCTTCCTCCCACCCCCCCTAGTTTCTTTAACATTCCCCTTTTAGCAGCACCCGATTTGCTTTGTCTTTGTATCCCTCTCCCTCCGACTCACATC
This sequence comes from Thamnophis sirtalis, assembly GCF_051295495.1. Classification (NCBI taxonomy): domain Eukaryota; kingdom Metazoa; phylum Chordata; class Lepidosauria; order Squamata; family Natricidae; genus Thamnophis; species Thamnophis sirtalis. Next base: position 73,913,395 of record NW_028261385.1, on the reverse strand, counting down.
ATCGTATCCTAAATCATTTTCCACCATGTCACATCAACTGATCTCCATTCAAAAGGATGGAGGAAGAATGTGAATTGAATTTCACAAAATCTCTTTTTGTTATTGAGAAGTTTAATGAACATTTCTTAAACCTCTTTTATGGTGCCTCCCTTTAGCCTCTTTGACTATGAATCTTACAAGAAGTAGAGGTCTAAATTTGATTCTTATGATGCTTTGATATATCCCTTGTATTTTTAGACGATTGATGAGTTGATCAATAGAACAATTCCTGCTAATATCCGCTTGCAACGACCTCTGAAGATGGATGACCATATATGTAAGTGTCCTTTTCACACAATTGTTATTATGATTATGTGCCATCAAATTGGTGTTGACTCTTAGCAACCATAAGGGTGCTGTAAAAACCCAAATTAAAATATCCTCCCCTCCCCTTTGCATGTAATATATAGTAATTAATCACTAAAGTTTAGAGGAAAATTACATTTTCTCATCTATACTAGGTGCAGTTTTATGTTCATAGCAAGATCTGATTATGATTTCAGATCTTCCAATATAAATATACACAGGCGCTATGTTAGTCTTCAGTGTTCTTATAATTATATCTAAATACAATATCATGGAAATATTTATTGCTTCTAACCTATTGTTACAGAAACTGTTATTTAGGAAAGCAGAGGAAGAGGCTTTTCAAAGTAAAAGGAGAGCTTTTAAAACAGATTTAAAAGGAACTACCAAAGAACTATAATGTAGCCATGTGTGGATTAAGAATTGCAGAAGTATATTTCTGAAATGTATTAATATTCTTTGTACAGTACTGTTATTTGAATCACTTTTGAGCTCTAGGTATAGGTTCATTGTTATATGCATTCAAGATTGCCAGGTAGAAGGATAATATTTTTATTATATGTTGTTTAAATCGCTGCACAAAAGACACCCCTGTGTTAGGAGTTTGGATTTGAATACCTTAATCCAAATTATATGTTCTGGTGTATCTATTTCTGGTGTTATTGCAAATGTGATATGCTAGCAACATTTAACCACAAAAGCTACCTATATCCTATCCAATTAATACTTGGATAAGAACATAGCCAGGAAATCTCAAAACTGTAATTTAGTCTGGGAAATGAGAAAAAGGATGTTGCAAACCCTTTCTATATAGTTACAAACTCCTTTTAGAAAGTTAGAGAGAAAACTATGTTTTACTAGAGCCACTAAAAGTTAAATTGAGCTTGAGGAAATCTTTATCTTTTGGCTGTCAACAAACAATTCCAAAAATATCATTTAAGTTATATTTCAGAACATCTGCCTTCACTAAGTACAGAACACTTTCTCAAAACAATTAGAATACTCTTGATTGGAACGGAATTCATTTATACATAAAGTAATTTCTATGGGTGGAGGAAGAGAAAAAACTGGAAAACAACATTAACTCTTATTTGTAAAGCGACCCCTATGCATAATGTGAAAATGCTCTCTTAACAAAGATTTCTTCCTGGCACTTATGGCATAGGTTGATAAATTGAAGTTGTAGACTATAAATACAATTGTATTGTGGCTTTTAGATACTACTGTATTTCATGCAGCATAACTTGCTGGGTGTTTATTTTTGCTAATATTTTGGTATGTTCAGTACCCTATAAGGGATTTTCAGCCTCTTGTTCTACTTTTGATGTGGCTCATCAGCAATTTGAGGATAAACTTTAGGCCCTGCGGCTTTGTCAAGTTCCTGGCTAGTTCAATCTGGTTCCTTTTGATGACATCACAGAACAGAAGCTGCAGCCAGAATGAAAGAGCCAGAGAGGTGATACAATCAAAAGGGAAACACAAAGGAAAGAATCCATGTGTGATGAAAAATTACTGTATTTCCTAGTTTATTTGCATCTTTATGCCAATGTAACTTTTAATTTTTTTAATAAGCTACCTTTATTTATTTTTTGACTGAATAATCAGTAATCTCTGTCTGAAAGAATATTTGGAATCTTCAAAATCAGGAAAATCAGAATGTTAATATTTAAAGAAATATAGCTAAATGATTTTCAAGAGAAACATAATTTAATTAACTCAGATAAAATACCTGCAATGTTATGTCTTCCATATCAAGGTTGCAGAAATCCAAACATTTACTAGATGGTAGCAAAGAGGTACAAATAATAAAATAAAAATAAACTTAAAATGTTATTGCCAGTTAGTGATCAAATGGATTTATGCTGACCAGATACAGTAGCATAGGAATAACATGTCTCAGCCAAACTATATAATATTGAGGTATTTAGATACATCTTCCTGGCATAAAATATAGCCATTTCTATCAAATGTCTAGTAAGCGATGGAGCAAGTAGAAATTCCCAGATTTTATGTTACTTTAAAAATAATAATGTGAAGAAATAATATAGCTTGCTTTGCTTCTGCTACTAACTAAAGAAGTCAAGGAGGAATATAATGGTTTGTGGTAAGTAATATATGGCTTAATATAATTTGATGGGTGTGGCCAACAAGAAGATGAGATATATTTTTTATATTTGTAATATTTGAAAACCATCTTTAAAGCCACATTTCTTTCAGTCCTAAATTAGATTTTCATATTATTAGCCAACAATCTTTGATCTTTTGAGAAAACATTGATATCTGCTAAATTAACCTTGTTAAACTGTTATCTAAACTATTTTGCAAAACATTCTATATAACCATAATTCACTTAAATTTTAGATATTATCACTTTATAATAATTTTACATGTTGTTGCATTTAATATAAATTTAATGTTTACATTATAATGTAATGTAGGCTGAATCGTGGACCTCACTTATAAATGTTTGGTTGTTTCATGACTGCATTTTAACTTTGTCTTCAGCCTTATTTTGTTTATCATCTACTAAATTAGATTAGTGAATAATAATTAGTGAATAAGTTATGGCAATCCCTGTTGCTGTCATTAAGTGAGGACAATGTGGTTGGAAAGAGACTGGCTAAGGCAGTGGGAGGAGTCAAGTGGGAATTAGCCTGGAACCTCTACGTTGGCATAAGATGGCATAATCTGACATACACACACACACACACACACGTTATTGAACCTATCAAATCTAGCCTCGGTGCAAACTGCTACTCTGAGAAGATTCCCAGGTTTGAGCAATAAAATGGCTAATTAAAGTTTTCATGTGTGGATCTGGTTGTTCATGCCTGACACATGCAGGCTATTAAATGAGGACTTCACATGACTGTGACTTCCAACATCCTGCTAACTCCCCCGTTTACTTTATTTATGGGAAGCCAGCAAAGTGTGTCAGAAATCACAATCACATCAGGGATTGTGATAGTCAGAACTCAGAGGACTCATTGTAAGTACCCCTTGTTCAACACAGTTGGAAATTCAATGGTCCCTAAACAGATGGATGTAAGCCAAGGACTACTGTACAATACATTTTTACTATGAATTGTTATGAAATATCTCCAACGTATATGAACATATGGTTAAAAAAAATTGTCAACATTTAACAATTTTATTCTTTTAAAGAAAAGTTATTATCTGCTAATGCTTGGTTATTATATTTAGAAACTGACTGGAATTGGTAATGTGTTTTTAAAACTATATAGACTCTTGGGATATGTAGACATTTCTTCAGGTAAAAGTAACATCTTATTTCTGAAGATGCCTGAAAGTTAACATTAGCCTGAATGTGTAGTACAGGTAGTCCTCGACTTACAACCATTCAATTAATGACTGCTCAAAACTACAACAGCACTGAAAAAGTGAATCATGACTATTTTTCACAGTTACAACCATTGCAGCATATTCAGGTCACGTGATCAAAATTTGGACAACTGTCTCATATTGATGATGGTTGCAATGTCCCGTTGCCATGTGATCCTATTTGGTGAACTTTTGATAAGCAAAGTCAATTGGGAAACCAGATTCCCTTAACAACTGTGTTACTAAATTACTGCAGTGATTCATTTAACAACTATGGCAAGAAAAATAGGGGCAAATTCATTTAATAACTATCTTGCTTAGCAACAGGAATTTTGGGCTCAATTGTGATCGTAAGTTGAGGACTACCTGTATTCCATTTTCTCTCTCTCTCTCATTTTCAATTCTGATAGAGCAGTGCCAAAGATCAATGACCAAAGTTAACTCATGTTATGCAATTCCTTCAGCTCATAATAATCAAGGTCAAAACAGGCGTTTATTAATCCAAATGAATTCTTAGCTGAAGTTGCTGAATAAATACTTAACTATTTCCAGAATAGTCGTTTTACTATATAGTACATTTTGTCTTCACTGCAGGAAGAAATGGGCTGAGTCAGGTGGCTAATTGCCAAGTATTTCATAATAAGTGTTTACACTCCTTTGGATTCAGCACATTGTTTACAGCTTTCTGTAAGTGGAGGCATAAAGGCCAATGTCTGTTCTATGATATGATAAATAACACCAACAAAGATATCTTAAAACTTCACTTGAAGTTCCTATTAAATCAATCCAAAATATTATCTGGAACTGGTTTCGTTAAATCAATATTATACTGCAGCAAGCCAGAGTCATTTAAACTTTTTCTTTTGAAGCAAAATGTTAAAATATAGTAAACCAAAAAGAATTACATCTCTTGAATGGGCAAGATAGTGCACTCCAGGAGTTTGGGTTCATAAATTACAAATCCTATGCTATCGATTGTATTGTCCAAAGTGCCCTAAAATTGGGAGGTTTGGTATTAGGAGCAGAGTATTCACATAATCCATATAGCAGGTCCTGTCTTGTCATCTATTTCTATCAAACAGTCTTTTAGCATTGGCTGAGATATCACCAGCATTTCTTAAGTTATTTTTCTTAGGTGTTAGATACTTAAGTTGCCTTGCAAATTCTTAGATTGATTTAATATTTAAAGAGTTCTAAAGGATGCACATTCCAGACTATAAATGCAAAGCACTCATTTCTTGTTAAAATGTTTTAAGTTGTGAAAATCTTTTCACTTTGCAGTTTTTCTTCTGTTTATTTTTCTTCTGTTCAAGATGTGCCCTTCCTGTTTCTCCATCTGAAATGTATAGTTTTAGAAGGTGAACTCTATCTCAATATGTCCCAAGGAGAACTTTTGCCCTTTGTGTCTCAGCATTATTTTGTTCCCAGCTTGATATTTATTGCCTTATTATTTGATAAGGCTTAATATAAATGGAGTGGACCAACCAGTATTTTAACCTCTGTGGGCTAATGCTTGCTTGTGTATGTGTGAGAAAGAGCACACATGTACCTCTGAGTCTACCTTGATTCATTGCCAAAAAAAACTGATCCTGCAATTTTTTTGGCAAGATTTTTCAAAACTGGTTTGCCATTGTCCATTTCTTATTGCTGACATAGAAAAATTTACCCAGTCACCTAGCTGCTTTTGTGCTTAAGGCAAGACTAGAATGCAGAGCCTCCTGGTATATAACCTAGTGCCTTTTACTGCTGCATTGAAATGACTCTTAGAAGTAACTAATCTTGGATCAAATTAATAGCACTAAACATTACCTACACCAGTTTCCTTCACGTAATATATAATGAAGCTAATGTTCAGGTTATCCATTAGGGATCATTAGACATTTGTTGCTTCATTCATTTATTTCTAACTTTCAAGAGTTCATTCATTTCAACTGTGTCAGTTGGTCAGCAGTATGAAAATCGTATTCTGTATGTAATTGGAGGTGGTCTCATTAGAGATTCTTTGGTATCTTGAAGGAGATAGTTGGGAGTTTTTCTAGGCAATTCCCTAATGAAGCAGTGGAGTCTAAATTGTGTTATAGAAATTGTATGTCTTTGATAATATATTTTCAAGGATGGAGTACACTTTAGCATCTAAAATATATAAACCAGAATTTTCCAGTATTCCAAAACATGAAAGGGGACATAATTGCAAAGAAGATTATATGGTCTGCTATTTAATTTGTCTTTCAGCATAGAGGTTTACTATTATGAATATAAATAAGTTACTATATTTACACATTTACAAAACAGTACATCCATCTTGTGGATTATGTTACTGAACATGTAGTACATCCAGATATCTCTGGGTCAGACTGATGAAAATTATGTATTTTAAAATGGTTGAGAGAGAGACCACATTTTAAAAAGTGCTGGTATATTAATGGACTCATGTTTCTTTATGTTTATTACACCAAGAGTTGTAGATTCAGAACATTCACTTCTGTTGAATGCTTATGCAAGGTTAGCAAAGCTAATCAGCAGATTCCAGCTTTCTTTTCAGATTGCATGGCAACCGTGCCTAATGCTTGATTGGGCTGGACTGTCGTCCGTATTACTTGCTTTCATGGATTGAATGGAAGTTTTCATGTCTATAATACTTTATTCATCTGAGCTGTATTCTAGGATCCAAAGGGAGAAATTCTATAGGTAGTCCTTGACCTACGACCATTCATTAAGCAACTGTTTAAAATTACAAGAGTGTTGAACAAATGGTAATTACAACCAGTCCTTAAGAGTTCTGGCTGTCCCAGAACCTCACCAGTTATATGATTGCAACATGGACACTTAGCAATTGTTTCACACTTATGACCAGTTGCAGCACCCCGTGATCGCATAATTGCCATTTGCAACCTTCCCTTTCACAGACTGTGAATAAGGATGCTGGCAGGGAAGATAGCAAATTGCTGGGGTGAGTCTCCTCTACCACATACCTTCCCTAAACCCCTCTACACCTGCACTGCATTAGTCACTTCTGCATCCCTACTCAACTTCCCAGCCCCTCACTGCGTCTTTTGCTCACTCTCTGAATCCCTTACCAACTTACATTTGCACCCTCACTTACCCTCCCTATCTGAACCATGCCCCTTGCATATCCTCACATATCATTCATGACCCATGTCATGCCTCTCAAACACCTTCCCCAACCACTACAATGCACCCCATCGGTCTCTTCCCCACCTAGCAGCAGCCACTTACCTGGCTGTCTGCCTGCAACTTCCTTCCACTTTCTTTACTGACTTTGATTCTGGGAAGCCAGGAGGAAGTTGCCTTGCCTAATGATTGGGGGATTTGGTTAACAATGGCAACTGGCACTGCAGGGGATTGCCATCATTAAGTGAAGCAGTCACACTTTACAAATGCATCATTTAGCGACAGAACTTCCTATCCCAATTACCATTGAAAGTCAAGGAACACTTGTAACCCAGTGTTAATTTAGTCTTTTCCATGAAGTTATTAGAAATATTTCCAATATGTATGGGAGATATGGTAAAATATTTTTGTTAATATTTAACAATTCTACCAGTGTAAAAAAAGTAATTATTGGTTGCTGACACATGGATATAAAATATAGAAAATGAATGGTAATTATAATGTGTTTAAAAACTACTTAAGCTCTTATGAGAAATGGAGGGCATTTTTCCAGGGAAAAGTAACACCTTGTTTCTGGAGGTGCTTGAAAGTTAACATTGGACTGAATGTGCAGTATTCTTTTTTTTTCTAATTCCAATAAGCAGTACCAAAAGATCAATGAACTTTGATCTTGAACACTAAGATTATTGCCTATGATCATGTTATGCAATTCCTTCTACTGGGAAAAATAAGCAAGGTCAGGACAGGCATGTATTTAGCAAAAGGAATTGCCAGCTGAAGTTCCTGAATGATTAGCTAACTATTTCCAGCAAAGTGAACTTGCTGTAGTATGTTTTGTGGTAACTGCTGCCCTAGAAAATTAGGAGAAGGAGGCTGAGTCAGGTGGCTTATTGCCAAAGCCTTCTTAAAAGTGTTTACTGCCTTCTTGGATTTCAAGTTCACGGTTCATTGAGTACACTGTTTACAGATTCCTTCAAATTGATGCATAATCAAAGGCCAATATCTGTTCTATGATATGAAAAATATTGCCTACAAAGGGATTTCAAATATTTTGTACTTTAGCCAAGGCTATCTTTTTTGTGGCAAATATGTATGAGCTATCAGATTTAGTGTAGTCATAGGATACAAAGTGTGTGTGTGTGTGTGTGCACACACACATACATACATACATACATACATACATACATACATACATACATACATCTTAAACATTGTTTAATAGTCATTTGGAGTTCAAGTGCAACCCAAAAATTATCTGGAACTACATCAGTGTTATACTGCTGTGCCTCAGGATTCAATGAACCTTTTTATTTTGAAACAAAAAGATAAAATATAATAACACACACAGATCTCCCACAAAAAGAGAATCTTAACTTTTGGGTATAAGAAAGTATGCTCCATTTTCAACCACAAATGACACGTTGTCTGCTATTGGTTGAGCTGACTAAAGCTGATGAGTCATAAGGCACAAAACTCTGGAGGCATAAAATTATACTAACTTAGCTCAAAAGTAGAAGGAACTGATTAGTTGTGTAATCGTTATCTTAAGATATAAATCATTAGGCAACAGCTGTGTTGTAACACTGGTATGTAATTAATTATTATTAATGTGAGTCCAGTAGTGCAAAAAGTTACAGCAGAGTCCAAAAGGACTACCACAAGAAAACACTTAGGATAAAGATTCTAAATGCAAGCATATCAAAATACTTATAAATCATCTTCCAGAATAGATTTAATGATGCATTGGTGATTTACTAGTTTGTTCAATATATCGAACTAAATTATTTGCATAGTTCCCATTATGCAGCCTATTTCACATCTCCGTGCAGCTATTCTTGTCTGTATCACTTTGAAAATATGTATTTGTGAAATCTGGCCTCCATCATAATTTCAAATCAATTTTCTGCTCACTTTTTTTTAGTCTATTATCTGCCACATCTGTCACAAAACAGATAGTCTTTGAACTATAGATTTCTTCTTGTAGTTTAATCTTTGAAATTTGTGTTGGTGGCAGGCTATTTATTGATAAGCTGGATAGAAATTCAAGAAAAATAAATCCTGTCATGTTTGCTAAAATGACCACCTGGGTTATTTACTGCCTGTATAAGGAGGATCTCACTTCCAAGAATTTAAAGTTTTTAGTGTTTCCATTAATTATTTTTTTTCTCCCCTGTGCTACCTGTTCCTTCCACATCCCCCATCACAGGTTGATAGGATTCCCTTTGAACTACAAAAGAAGGGTCTGTCTTTAAATAAGGATTTCTCATTTCCTCAGTGTTATATTAATATATTTATTTCCATTGTTAACTAGTGCAAGTTTCCTATGCAAAATTTGTGACATTTGGGCAATATAAACACGCCTACTTACCTCTAAACATGTGTATTGGAATAGTCAAGGGTACCCACAGGGCCTAATGAAAAAAATAAAGATGGCACCAGATGGCATTTTGACAGGGCAATCAGAATCCTGGTAGTTTTTCATGTTCATCACACAAGTGTGCCCATGCATTTAAAAACAGGAGGAACTTTGATCATAACATCATAGTCACCATCTTAACTTTCTTTGCCACACTCTGCAGATTTCCTGGCAAATAATAATTTTAAGGCTTAAAATAAAGACCACACCATTACTAGCCATGATTCATAACAAGATTCATATCTCATAAGATCTTCTCATTTGTACTGCTTATATACATTTAAGTATTGTGGCATGATTTTTTTTCCTGGATTCTGGTTATGTTTGTATAGGACAGTTCCCCTAACAATCAGGCATTAGAAGGCCAGGGATACTGCTGCTGTGGTCAGTGACCTGGTTCACGGAGAAAAAGAATGATGTCTTAGAAAGGCTCATAGGGGAAATTGGCAACCAGCTTAGATAGAAATACAAATCAAATAACTTAGATTGCTCAAGATGGTCTGCTCCAAAGATGATAATTGTGAAGCCATTAGTCACCAATCCCAACAAAAACCCAAGAATGGAGACAAAAGAATAAACAGCTTAAATCAAGGGTCAAATAGTTTATAAATGACCAGTCATTCATATTTTTTTTAAAAAGATGTAGCAAGAAAGCCATGGATAGTGTTGCAAAGTCTGTTTGAACATGAATGTTTAAACAGCAAGCCGTACCTCTTCTGTGAGTAATTTAAATGAGGGTCAAGAAAAAACAGGAAAGGCATGAGAGTTTGAATTCTTTGAATGGTATATGATCTAACCCTAACTCTTTGGAAAAGACCAGAGACGGATCTGACATTAAAATATATCAAAAGCTGATCAAGAGCAGGGATGGGAGAATATCAATAGGAGGATTTTGTGCCAGAATCAACTCCCATCTTCTTTCATCCCAGAACGTTGGCTGCAGGTAAGGATTCAGTCTCTTAACTGCAACTCATCTGTGATGCATTTGAAACCACAGTAAAAATGGTCCAAATACTGGGCTATTTTGGAAAAGACAAAGCAGTGATAGCCAAACTAATAGCAAATCAACTGGAAAGTTCCCAATAATCAATAGAGATAGTTCGGCCCATCTATAAATTGGCATGGTGACCAGATCAGACAATGCATAGCTAGTATTGTGCAGAAGAAACTAACAGCTGCTACTGATATTTCACTTCAGCTATTATTTAAAAAGTTGTAAATTAACATTTCCTATAATTCTTTCAGAAGCAGTATTATCCGAAATATCCTCCTTTATTTCTGTACAGCAGTTTTATTATCCAAGAATCAGGATTTTTTTTTATCATTTACTATAAAGGTAGAAAAAGGATTTGGTATTGATGTTCACATTCCTTTGTAAAATAGACACTGATTAACTTGCAAGCAATTCCAGAATATGCATTTGGGATATTAATTCTGCAGTAGTATCCTGTCATCATAGGGTTTTTTAAATTTTCATTTGCTAACTTGCAGCTGTTCATGAATTCAACCATGTGTTGAGGGATTTCTTCTGTGCATTCAGCGTAGATCTGTATAATTTTATATTCCTTTCACTTTAAGCAGTATAAGGATATTATTGGAATTATGGTAAAGCCTAATTTGATTAGGAATTAGGCTTCAAAGAGATTTGATCCTCATTGGAAAGGCTACCAATATGACTGATTTCTCAGATGATTGATTTTTTTTCTCAGTATATTTTCAAGGGCAGAATCCATGGGAAATCTAACCTTCCCAGCAAAATATATGGAATTGTTCTCAGGCTGATAGCAGCACATTGCATTTTAATGCATATAACTTTTTCTGTGTAGTATAACAAAAGTTGGCCTGCAGACTCCACTCATTGGTTCAGCATGATGCTGTTGTAATGTGATTGAATCGCTTTTAGCTCATGAGATGTCCAAATCCACACAAAGAAAGACTTAATGATAGAATCCATAGTGAATGCGGCCATGTATTAAGTTTAACTATGGATGAGTATAAATTTTATTTATTGATTTATTAGGTGTAAATCCTACCTTTGATTCAGAAGCTTGAGACCACATGTATAGTATCCTAGAATTTGACTTTCCTTGAGTTTCATCCATTCCTTAATGACTGCATCACATGAAAACAAGGAAATAAAATCAATTTACCAATTATGGAAAATTTAATCAATAAAACATTTTTCTCCAAATCACACTTTTTGTAAATGTGGGGTGTTAGATCAGGAGGTACAAAAGGCTTCAGTAAACAACAGCTCTTTATTGCGAGTCAAGTAAACATCTGGCTGGAGAATGATCAGGCAGCATCCCCTTTTAAAAAGATCTGTCAGACCTCTTGACCAATGAGATTCAACCTCTGTACCCGCTGGAACAAAGGACCTTGGTGGAAACCTCTTTCAGTCTGTCAGGAGGGAAAAAATATCTAATATGGGGGATGTGCTGAAAGACTTGTTAAGTTTTTGACATAATAAGCTGTGTTATTGGTGGCAGTTAAATTCTAGTTCAACCAGCACAGTTTACAAGGTGACTTTGTACTCTCACCCTAATGTGCCACCCAGGATTCCTGCTGTGAGGGAAAATAGGAGGAAAGGGCGTTACACAGTCTCATAATTTATGTCAAATAGACATAAAGAAGCAGTGTGAAATGAAAGAACTTGCTTAAATATCTCAAGTGAGATAAAATAGTTGGTTTCCTTTTTATTGATGCAAGGAAACTATGTGATTTATGTGAGAATGCAGATAAAATAAATATAGCTCCTTTAAAAATGTAATTAAATATTTAAGTGTATTTTTGACCTCAAAAAGCTCTTGAAAACCATGTTGTTACACTACTACTCATAAAGAATAAATGTAACTGAAAAGTTCTGTGTAATAATTGTTAATAATCAGCCATTTCTATAAATTTCAAAATGACAAACGGGCAAAATATGCAGACAGTTGCAAATGAAGTAACAGGGAGTCAACTCATGTTGCTGACCATTATAATGTATATTCTCATGAAAATAGGTTAACATTAGGTTGCATTAGGTGTGAAAAGCTTGATTAACCTTTATTGAAATGTTCACACAATATTTTCTTCACATTTCTTTCTAGGTGAAAATGAAATTCTTGAAACTTTATACAGTATTGCCAGCAAGAATAAAATCTGGAGATCTTATATTGGCATGGGTTATTACAACTGCTCGGTCCCTCCAGCCATTGCAAGGAATTTGTTGGAGAACGCTGGATGGTAATGTACCATTTTTATAGTTAGACACAGACACAGACACACTGCATTTTCCAAGTCAACATGCTGGAGAACGTTTGAACGCCAAAGTTCTAATTTATAGTGGTTCAATTAAAACTATCTTTATATTTGCTATTTTCCTAGCTATAATGTAAAATCAGAAGTTACATGCAATCCTTTTAATGCATTGATTCATTTATATTAAAAAATATACATTGTATAAGAATCTTGCTATTGCCTCTCAGAGTATTTCTGTGTGAATGGCAGTGTTGGAAGTGCCCATAGCACATAAAGATCTTTTCCTTAGTATGTGCAGAGTATAAAAATTACAAATACTGAGATATAAAAATGCTTGATGTACCTCTTCCTCTGGAGTCTTGTGTGAGGGCTAGACATCACTAAGACTGCAATGAAAAGTAGAGTGCAGGCAGTGCTTGACTTACAACAGTTCATTTAGTAACCATTCAAATTTACAATGGCACTGAAAAAAGTGATTTATGACCATTTTCACACTTATAACCATTGCAGCTTCCCCATGGTCATGTGATCAAAATTCAGATGCTTGCCAACCAGAGTTGGGTTGCTGCTGTTTTGGCCCAGATCGGGTGACCCGGTAGTAGTGGCGGCGGGAGACTCCGCCCACCCACCCGGACACTTCTGTGCATGCACATGGGAATGCGCCCAAACAGGTAGTAAAAAAAATTGGCAACCCACCACTGTTGCCAACTGACCCATATTAATGGCACTTGCAGTGTCCTGGGATTGTGTGATTAGCCTTTTGCACCTTCTGACAAACAAAGACAATGGGGAAACCAGATTCACTTAACAATTGTGTTACTAACTTAACAACTGCAGTGATTCACTTAGCAACCATGGCAAGCAATGTTGTAAAATAGGGCAAAACTCAATAACTGTCTCACTTAATAACTGTCTCACTTAGCAACATAAATTTTGGGCTCAATTATAGTCGTAACTCAAGGACTATCTGTGCATTCCCAAACCAGAAGGGTGATCTGCCTGTGCCCTACCTGTAATCTGCCTGGGAAGAAAGCCTGTTGGCATATGTTCTGTAGTTCTTTCCAGCCCCAAAAAAGCAGCCATCACAGTTACTGAGGAAGCTCACCCCACCTCTTGTCTCCCTCTCTCCTTCTTGAAAACAAGGCGCCATTTCCCTGATGGATTCAAGGAATGGTTTTGCCCCTCGGCCACATTTTTTTTCTTGCTGCAAAACAAAAGCAGCAAGGCCTGTAAAGGGGGTGGGGGCAGACTGGAATGTCAGTGTTTGCATGCTCCAATTAGTCAGCTGGCAGGAACTGTGGCAATATTGAGCTTCTTGGGAGAAGGTGCAAATGTGATTCTGAAAGTTTGGTATATAAAAACATTGACAGTGTGGAAGTTCCTGTACAATGCTATTAAGTGACAAAGGTGCCTTTGTGCCCAGTTCGGGAGCTCATGGACGATTTCAGAGAAACAAAGGTACAGCTCTTCCACGCAATCATCCTCCTTTTTGCCCAGGATAATAGGGAGAGAGAGGAACTGTCAGCCAGTTAGAGATTTTTATCAGCTTTTGATGAATGATTCCTTTATTTCAATTGTACAGATCTGATTGTAAAGGTCATGGTGTTAAGAAAGCTAAGCTTATTTTTTTTTTGAGAAAATATACAGAAGAGTTACATCAGATTTGTAGGCACATTCTGTTCTCCGTTATTAGCTTTATTCTGGTAATTGCTTCTCAAATTGGGATTACTTCAAATATTAGGATCTACAAAGCATTTTTAATTTTCATTAGGATTGGCCCTGAGGTCAGATGCCTGTACAATTTTTGAAACAAGTTAATTCAGCTTTTTTTTTACTAAAGGTGTTTGTTGGCACATCATAGGTCAGTGATGGCGAACCCATCACTCCCCCCCCCCAGAGGCCCTTAGAGCCTGAAAACATCCTCCCAGAGCCTCCGCACGAGCCTTGCACTTACCTGGCATTGCGTGGAGACTCCTGGGAAGATAAGGGCAGTGTGGACACACCAGCTGAATATCGGCTGGCAAGCACACGCCAGCACGTTGGAGTGAGCTAGGGCAACGGCTTGTGTGCCATAGGTTCACTATCATGGACATAGGTTATATATTCATAGTAAAAAGCAAGAAGTTACAACAGTTGGCACCCTAAGTCACAAAATAGGCCCACCAGTCTCTCTGCCAGCTTGAATGCATACAAGAGAATGAATCTGACCTATTTCTTACAAGGTACTCCCATTTTAAGACAATCGTCTCATTTTAAATCTTTGCCTTTACCTGTACTGGAGGCCCAGTTAACACAAGCAGTAGTACTTTTGGTGTATGTCCTGTTTTGATTGTTGATCAATGAAATTCACATAAAACTCAGCAGAGCAAAAGAATTATAGGTAACAGAGAATAAAGGACAGCCATTGGCTGTTCATGGTGTTGTTTTTCTTAATGAGAATAGATTTCCTCTCATAATACCGCATTATTACAGATGTGTTGATTTAAAAAAATGAAAGGTTATATGTGTTCTTTAAGTTATTCCGAGCTGTTGTTTTTATTTATATACAGTGAAAAGCACAGGAAAAGCTTATTCTACAAACAAAAATAGCTTGGCTCAATAACCTACAATCAATTGTTAATGGCATAATGTTATGGGGCTGTGTTAGACTGAGCAACCTAGTTGTGCCTGGGTTTCTGAATGACTTCAGACTGTGTTGCCCTAGAAACTGAGTTAATTTAGTAAGTGATGTGACATGAACATAAATGAATGGGCAGAGAATTGAAAATATGCTTGGCTTCTTGAGGGACTCCAGTCTCAGTCTAGACTTAACCCTAAAAATCCAGTTTATCCTCAGTCTTTATTGCTTGTGCAGTATTTATTTTTCATGTGCTATATTTAATTTACTTACACTGCACAATTTTTTTATTAGTTCTGCAATAAACAATAGTGGTCTGTGCAGTAGTAATATTTCATGGGAAATTTGTTAAGACATAGTTTCACATATTTAAATTGAGATGTCATTATGAGGGTTAACTTTTACTCTCAGATCTTGGATAGTTAGTTTAAGTCCTTCTTAACTAAGGCAGTGAAGAGATTCAGGTTCCAAGAGAAACATGTGAGTTGATCTATATACTTCCTATGATGAATACCTTAAATCAGCAGTGTCCATCCCTGGTCCTTCACAGCTGATGTACTATCTCATGTGGTTTACAGTGTTCCTAACAGATACAGTACTACACACAACCGTATTGCCTACTGTGTTTTATGCACAGTGCTTCTCTATAATGCTTTCCATGTTTTTTTAATGTAATATGCTTTAACATGAAACCACTATAATCTCAGTGACAATAAAGATGCTGAATTAGTACTCCAGTAGTACCCAAATATAACCAATGCCATCTGTGTTTTGTGTGTATATGTGCTTTCAAGGGAAATAAAAAATAAAAAGACTTGAATAAATAAATAAATCAGGATCTTTTACTTCTCTTCTACTGTTGTAGTAAGGGATAGTAAATCAATCAATAGTAATTTAAGCTATAATATATTGGTTTGTCATATGCAAAATTAATATCTTTAATTTTATGTATCTTTCTTCCTTAGGGCCTTTAATTTATCCTCACAATAATAATCCTGTGTTCTTGGGCTAATAGAGAATGCTTGGCCCTTAAATTCAGAGGGTGTCTTCCGTTTAGGAACATAATTATTAGAATTAAACTTCATGCGTAACTTCTGTTGGCATTTCTTTGACATTATATTTGTAACAACTAGTTTTGTCAAGTGATGTTAATTTTGCTTAACGTTCACTTTGCTTGTCAGAAAATTGCAAAGTGGGATCGTATGACTTTGCAACTTTCTGACAAGCAAAGTCAACAGGAAAATTAGATTCACTTAACAACTAAGTTACTAACTTGGTAACTGCAGTCCGTCACTTAACAACAGTGGCAAGAAAAGATGTAATATGGGGCAAAACTCACTCACAAGATTATCTGTAAGGTTCTGTAGTATTCTTTGAGTGGGGAAAAGCTTAATGGGGAAAATGTGTTGTTTTTAATAGGGTGACTCAGTATACCCCTTATCAGCCAGAAGTCTCCCAGGGCAGGCTGGAGAGCTTGTTGAACTACCAGACGATGGTGTGTGATCTCACCAGGATGGATGTGGCTAATGCCTCCTTGCTGGATGAAGGAACAGCAGCAGCAGAAGCCATGCAGTTGTGTCACAGGTAACAACCTCAGATCATAAGACTGCTTTTGGAGGATGTAAAGTTCCTCAGAACTTTAGTGTTGAGGGGGCAAGACTGTCCACAAGGCACAATGTTGTCAAAACACAAAAGTCAAGATGCACATAAAAACAGTCCCAGCATCATTTAGCATCTTGAGTTTTTCCTCACAACCTGCAGACACCCTCAAATATTTTATTATATGGAAGAGACTGAAAACAGCCCATAGGCCTATATATTCTAAATCAGGTATGTCCATCCTTGTCCACCTTAAGATCCGTGACTTCAACTCCCATGCATTCCCCATGCTGGGAAACACCCATTACATTTATGTAATCAACTCAGAATTCATAACAAAATCATGACTTACTTCGTACTCATTTCCCTTTTGTGGACTTTGGTAGATTGTGGACTTGTTATCTTTTCCAAAGTTCCTGGGAATAGAAACTTGAATTTTAGATCAGGAGATGTCAAAGCCAATTAAAAACAAGGTTTTTGTCTGTATAATAACAAGCAGTGGAAACCTACCAGTTTAGAGTGAACTTTTTATGACCCATTCTGAAGTAATTTTATTGTTTTCTCCTTCCAACAGGCATAATAAGCGAAATAAGTTTTATGTCGACATCAGATGCCATCCTCAGACGATAGCTGTGGTGCAGACCAGAGCAAAGTAAAGATTGATTTACATCTTTTAAAAAAATTAAATGAGCAATCTGTTTGAAATTCTTTTGTAATGTAGTCTGCCTTAATAAAATTGACTATTGCTTTACTTGAAACAATTTCTATTGAAGGCGATCAAGCTGACCTTTAACTCTGCATTTAATATTCTTGCTTAAGTTTCTTTTTTCTTTTTTAAAAAATCATATTCACTACTCGGAAATGACTTTGTCTTAGTATGTCATTATTGCTTTCCAGATACACTGGCATAAATGTAGAGTTGAAGCTACCTCATGAAATGGATTTCAGCGGTAAAGATGTCAGCGGTGTCTTGTTCCAGTACCCAGACACTGAGGGGAAGGTAGAAGACTTTACAAGCTTGGTTGATCAAGCCCATCAGAACGGGGTAATTGAAGCAATAAGAATATTTCCAACTTCCATGGTTATGTCTGGTAGTGTACATGTCCTTTAGGTCAATGTCAGCTTTTCCAATCTAGTAAGTTATTGGATTCATAGCATTTCTGTACCCCCACAAAACTCCCAATCTCCATTTGATCACAATAGAGGCAGGAGTGAGTTGCTGCTGGCATTACTGCCGGTTCAGCATGCAGCGTGGGTACGCTTCAAGGTGCTAGTCGTCACCTATAAAGCCCTCCATGGTATTGGACCTGGGTACTTGAGAGACCGCCTACTGCCAATTACCTCCACTAGACCAATTAGATCCCACAGACTAGGCCTCCTCCGAATTCCATCAGCCGGCCAGTGTCGACTGGCGACTACCCGAAAGAGAGCCTTCTCTGTGGCTGCTCCGACCCTCTGGAACGAACTCCCCGTGGAGATTCGTACCCTCACCACCCTCCAGGCCTTCCGCATAGCCCTTAAAACCTGGCTGTTCCGACAGGCCTGGGGCTAATGACTCGCTGCCCCATTCCGAATGGTACGATTGTTGTGTTTTTAACTATGTATGGTTTTTGTGTTTCTGTTACTTTGTTTGTATTTTCCCCTCCCTTTTTGAGTTGTGAGCCGCCCTGAGTCCCTTCAGGGAAAAGGGCGGCATAAAATTAAACCAAACCAAACCAAACCACCTAAAAAGGTCTGTGCATGTACACAATGTAAGAAAAGGGGGAAAAATTACATCTTCGTAAAGAAGATTGATCTGCGCATGCGCAGAAACAAAAATCAAGATGGTGCCGCCACCAATAAATTGGTTCGGGGGCGTGGCAGGCTGAGTTACTACCTATTCGGCCGAACCAGTTTGAACCGGTAGAAACCCACCTCTGAATAGAGGTAACTTATCTGTGTAGGTAGTCCTCACTTAACAACTACCTTGTGTAGAAATCATTTGAAGTTACGACGGTGCTGAAAAATAACATTATGGATTTATGGCAGTCATGTGATCGCCATTACAATCAATACACATTGTTCTGGGAACAACTCCCATGGTTATCTGCATCAGCAGTTCCCTAACCTTTCCAGCTTTGCAGACTGGTGATGTGGGAGAGAGAGCTGCACGCAGGTGCGCCTGCTCACCCGCCACTTCCATGGCTCGGTTCCAGTGAGCCGTGGTCCAGGGGTTGAGGGCCCCTTATCTACATTGCCTTTTGGAAAGCCTGGACCCCTGATGGGGGCGCCTCACTTCGAAGGTGGATAGTAGACTATTACAAGATCTCACTTCCATTCCATCTGCATTGGTTTTTATCCATTTTCATCTTAATTTTTTTTTTGCTTTTACTGTCGAATGTTTTAATCCTGTAATTGTTTTATTCTCTTATTTATAATAATTTAAGCTGCCTGAAGTCACTCAATAGCGAGATGGGTGGCATACAAAATGTAATAAGCAAACAAACATATTGGCTTCTCTTGTACCAGAGTCTGGCCTGCTGTGCCACCGATCTCCTTGCCCTCTGCATCTTGCGACCTCCAGGGGAGTTTGGAGTTGATGTTGCTCTAGGCAATTCCCAGAGGTTTGGGGTGCCTCTTGGGTACGGAGGACCACATGCTGCCTTTTTTGCGGTCAAAGAGAATCTGGTGCGAATGATGCCCGGAAGGATGGTGGGAGTTACAAGGTAGGGTCACTTTCTGTTGAAAATCTGAATCCACGTATAATCCATGAAGGGATTATACATGGACTGTGAAAAATTCTACTCTTCTTATGTATTTTCCTCTTTCCAGAAAGCATGGAGTGGTTGTTTTTTTTCTTTATATCTTTGGCTGATTTTAGATCATACAAGTAGTCCTCGATTTACAATGGTTCATTTAGTGACCTTTCAAATGGTACTGAAAAAAAGTGATTTATGACCATTTTTCACACTTACAATTATTGCGGCATGGTCACATGATCTAAACTCAAATGCTTGGCAATGGACCCATATTTATGACGGTCGCATTGTCCTGGGCTCATGTGATCACCTTTTGTGACTTTTATGAGGAGCAAAGTCAATGGGGAAGCCAGATTCGCTTTATGACCATGTTACTAACTTCATAACTGCCTTGATTCACTTAAAGATGGTGGCAAGCAAGGTCGTAAAATAGGACAAAACTCACTAAACAACTGTCTCGCTTAGCAACAGAAATTTGGGCTCAATTGTGGTCGCAAGTCGAGGACTTCCAATTGTGGTCGTAAATCGAGGACTTCTTTTAGTTCTAGAAGATTAATTCCCCTATAACTACTCTTCCAGAACTAAATCCATGCTACTGAAACACATGCCTACTATCAAGTTTACTTCCATCCATACCCACCCCTCACAAAATTTATACTTAAATATACTTACCTGCATCCTGAAAATGTCAGGGAATTGCGCAGCAGCTGTCCAGATGAAGTTGGAGACACTAACACAAACTTGTAGTCAGATAGATAGATAGATAGATAGATAGATAGATAGATAGATAGATAGATAGATAGATAGATAGATAGATAGATAGATAGATAGATAGATAGATAGATAGATAGATAGATAGATGAGAGAGAGAGAGAGAGAGATAAATAGAGATAGATAGATAGATAGATAGATAGAGATAGATAGATAGATAGATAGATAGATAGATAGATAGATAGATAGATAGATAGATAGATAGATAGAGATAGACAGACAGAGACATACATACATACAGACAGAAATAGCTATAGATATATAGTTAAATAGATATATAGATATATAGACATTTAACATTCAGATTTACAGCAGTCTTTGTCATCAGCCAGAAAGAAGAAGAAAAACACAAGATAGTCAGGAATACAGGAACATCATGAGGTAAATTAAACAGTATACAGGACACATACAAAAAAAAGGGAGGGAGAAAAAGGGAAACTCCGCCTTTATACTTACGGCAACCAATCATAGCGTAGATTGCCTCACGCATGAGTCAGTGCTCTCTAACTAATCCACTCCAACTGTGTGTTTTGGCCTACTGTACACTTTACTGTTCCTAAAGCGACTAAATTCAATATCCTAACGGAAAATGAACCTGTCCTGAACGAATAATGGAAGAGGTGCCCTTAAAAAAATAATGTTGCTGTATATCCAGCACAAAGAATTCAAGGACCTATAATAAAATAGTCTCAGGAGTCTCTTTGGTTTGAGGTTAAAAATAAAAACATTGTGTCCCACCCACCCCCATAATTAAGGCAGATATAGAAAAACATTTGCAGAGAAAAAATAGTGAGCAGGAGCCCAGAAATGTCCAATTCAGGGTTCCTTTGCACACAGAAAGTCTTTGGTGTCTTCTCAAGATTCCTCATTCATTTCTCTGCATGTGTCTCTTCCTGCACACTGATAATTCCTTTCTTTTCAACATGCGGGTTGATGAAAAAGGACAATTGTAGAGGACATCACTGTCCTGTCCAGCTTTATTAGTTTCCCAAGTGTGTCCAGTTAGTGAATGTGTAACATTTGGGTTAGACAGATCTAAACCAAGGGTCTTGTGTTCTTAATGGGAGCTCTATATTCACAGTATTGTAGATTTCCAGAACTCTAGGTAAGGTATGTATTTATCACAGATAGAATGCTCCATCTCCTTTTCTAAAGGATTTTTATAGTAGATCCTCAGACTCCAGCATGTTGCCTCAAGGCAACTGTGTGTGTGTGTGTGTCTGTGTGTCTGTGTGTGTGTGTGTGTACATGTCCGTTGGTTCACCATGCATTCTGACTTTCCTAATTTTAACTTTCTTTAAGCTCTCTTCAATTGAAAACCTGAACGAGATACTAAATTGATAGAAAGCAAAGCACCAGCTTCAAGCATAATCCAGGTTTCCAACAAGGCCTTTGAACCCCAACTAAATTCTAAAGCGATTAATACAATGGACACTAGTCCCAAGTTGTTTTAGCCTTTTGATATAGGTGATATTTTTGTGACTGGCAACTGATGTTTGTCCATGGCGTGTTCTCCAAAATATAAAAAAGAAAAGAAAAAGGACTACTAGAATTGGGATGCAGGAATTCTGAACACCACTTGATGGCAGCAACAAGTCGTGATTTTCTGTATTTCTTCACTGCCATCTAGCGGCAATTCTATGTAAATCTATGTATCCCGGATCTGGTACTTGTACTAAAAGAAGTTAGGAATTCTTAGTTTGAATTGAGGATTACATTGTCCATGATGGCATAGCTGAGTAGCCTCTTTGCAGTGCCTTGTTTCATAAACATGCAATTTGTCAAACCATAGTATTGCATCAGGTGATAACAAAAGAAAACTGCCTTGATTCAGGAATAATTTAGAGAGTTTCATATTCCAAATTATTCATTTTACTATATGTTTTATTTTACCAAAATATTATTAATCATTTAAAATACAATACAATACAATACAATAGCAGAGTTGGAAGGGACCTTGGAGATCTTCTAGTCCAACCCCCTGCCCAGGTAGGAAACCCTATACCGTTTCAGACAAATGGCTATCCAACATCTTCTTAAAGACTTCCAGTGTTGGGGTATTCACAACTTCTGGAGGCAAGCTATTCCACTGATTAATTGTTCTATAGAACAGCTTGCCTCCAGAAGTTATGAATGCCCCAACACTGGAAGTATTTTTTTGTTAACAAAATCAAATAGACTTTGTCTATTTAAATTGAAAAAAGTCATATATTTTTTCCTTTGTGCATGTTTCAAGAGATGCTAATGGAAAAGAAGTATACCGGCTTGCGCTGCAAACCAGAGAACAGCACATCAGGAGAGATAAAGCTACCAGCAATATCTGTACGGCGCAGGTGGGTTTTTCTTCAATCCTTGATTATACATCTGAACTAGAATCATGTTTATGTAGTATATATTTGAGGTGGTGATCCTTTGAGAGTTGTATGCAATGAAATTTCATTTTAATGTATGTGATTAGTGTACATTTAAAGTGGCAATAAAGTTATTCCAAGTCTACATGATGTAGTATCTCAGTTGCCTCATGTTTATACACATAAATTTATTTAATCCCAATTCCTGCTTCTTAGGCCCTTCTGGCTAACATGGCTGCCATGTTTGGAGTTTATCATGGTGCAAATGGATTAAAGTACATTGCCAAGAGAGTCCACAATGCTACTCTAATCTTGGCAGAAGGTGAGTGACCCTTCAAACATAGCAATACCCTGTCCAAAAGGAACAACTTTAATGTTGAGGAATTTGAATAAACTCCCAAGGCTACACTGTAAATAGCAATACCAATGGCACTTAGAATTATATACCACTCTGAGGTGCTTAAAACACTCTCTGAGCAATTTACAATGTCAACATATTGTCCCCAACAATCTGGGTCCTCATTTCACCAACCTCAGAAGGGTGGAAGGCTGAGTCAACCTCGAGTTGGTCAGAATAGACTGCAATACTGCATTCTAACCACTGTGCCACCACAGTTTCTTTTCTTGACATTGTAAAGTGTAATGATTCCTAAAATAGATTTGTAAAACAACTTAGAATAATTTGATCCAAGTCTAGTAATATGAAGAGTCAGTCACCAATAGTGCCAACATAGTTGCCAATAGCAGCCATATTTATTTGTTTACATACCACCTTTTATTATCTTTATAAATATCAAGGCCGTGAACATGCCAAATATTCCTTCCTTTCTTAATTTCTCAACGACAACCCTGTGAGATGAGTTAAGCTGAGAGAGAGAAAGAGACTGGTCCAACATCACCCAGCTGGCTTTTATGCATAAGGCAGGACTAGGACTCAGCTTCAAATTATAAAAAACGAAAGACATATTGAACACAATTGTGTATAACATCTGAATGGGTTTGTGTTTGTTAGGTCTGAAGAGAGCAGGTCATCAACTCCAACATGACCTATATTTTGATACCTTGAAAATCCAGTGTGGGTGTGACATCGAAGAGGTCTTGCAAAGGGCAGCCCAGAGACAGATAAACTTTCGGATTTACTCTGACGGCACGGTAAGTGGCAGCTTGAGGATACTCAGAAGTGGTTCTAATGCGTTTATCCATTATCATTTTCTCTTTAAAGAGAATAAAATTTTTTAAAAAAATCTAAGAAACTCTGAGGCCTTTAGTGCTCTCTGAGGATGGTGGTTTTCTTGTAGACATTTCATTACTATTCTAGGTAACATCATCAGTGCTCTAAAAAACTCAATCGTTGTTTCATAAGGGAAGCTCAGTAAACAGCCACTGAATGTGTGTTAGAAGAAAGAACATTCCAGAAACAACATTTTTAAATTGTTGATGTTCATAGTAATTATTAGAACACTATACATAGGGGGTATTAATAAATGTCATTCAGATTATGTCATTCAGATTATATATTCTGATATTCTTTCAGTGTAGCTCATTGATAGAACATATTGAAACGCTTGCATTGATGAACTTAGAAGTTGTGTCCTTTCTTTCTTTCAACTGTCAATAGCTTGGAGTTTCTCTTGATGAAACTGTAAATGAAAAAGACCTAGATGATCTACTGTGGATTTTTGGTTGTGAATCTTCAGCTGTAAGTATATCACTGATTAGAAAACTAAATAACATACCAACATAGAACATCACTCAGTCCATAATGTCAATAGTAATGCCTGGATTCTCATCCATTCACCAATATCACAGAAGGTACTGGGAAAATATTTTAAACTTTCAGCAATGTGAAGGGAAGTTCAATAATGCAACTTGCATCATTCCCAAATTTTAACACTATCCATAACTTCACAATTTTGAGCCTTCACAATCTCTGTGAAATTTTACCCTTTTGAAATCAAAAAGTTATAAATAATATCCTCAAATATCTCATTGTGTGCAACAGTTTCCAGTTGCACTTCAGACTAAGATAACAACTAAGAAGGTATACTTGCAGATTGAAACTCAATTTCTTTTGAAAGTAAATAATCCTGTTTCTGAACTGAGCATATTTTACTTCATAATAGATTATACAAAGATAAATGCAATCTCAGCCAAACCACTGAAGGGACAGTTCCCCCCACTCCAAAAAAATAGTTACTATCCAAGAATGAAAACCAAATTAATTCTGAGAGGAGAAAAGAGATTGACTGTTTCTTTTATGTTTGAAAGGAATTAGTTGCAGAGAATATGGATGAAGAAACAAAAGGCATTTTTGCTACTCAGTTTAAGAGAACATCAACATTCCTAACACACCAAGTATTTAACAGGTTTGTAAAACTTTTTGGAATTTTTTTGGTCTCTTGTTGGTTGATAAAGTAATACAAAGATGAAAATGAGGTATGTGATATTCCAGAAAAGCAATGCTGGCAAGTTAAAATATTAAGCTACTAAGTTTGCATTTTAGGAATCTTGTTGTACTAAGTTTTTGAAGGGAAATTGTCTAATTTGACCAATTAATAACAACACACAACTAAAGCAAAATGCTTTATGATTGTACTAGGGTATACCTTTTATCTGTATGTTAATTTAAATACAAATGTTTCATCAACATATATAGTCAGCCTGGAAAAATGAGCAAATATTGACTATTACTAAGAGGAAGAATTTATTATTGATCTAACAGATGACTTGGAGGCATAAATAGAGTTCAGCTATTATTATTACCTTGGTTGTTCATGTATTTTTTTTTGTCTCTGCAGCTATCACTCTGAAACAAACATTGTCCGATATATGAAAAGATTAGAAAACAAAGATATTTCTCTTGTTCACAGCATGATTCCTTTGGTAAGTATAAATTGAAAAGGAGAAAAAATATAGCTGTTAGTTTTCTTGAATAAAATTCTGATGGTGTGTTTTCTTTCTTTAGGGATCCTGTACAATGAAGCTGAATAGCTCATCAGAACTTATGGTAAGTTGTTTAAATTAATGTATTATTTTTATTGAATACATTTCAGATAACTACTCAATCATTTTTGTGAACATTAAATAAACTCAAAAGATTTTGGGGTCGATTGCAATCTGTTTCTCTAAAAAAGAACAATATAGAATTACATTTTGGTGAAGTCAAGGAAGTTTTGATCTTGTGAACAGGCTCAGTTAGTTTAGGTGGATATTAATAATTGAATTTGGCTTGCTCATAGGATCATTGTACAGAACAATCAGATGAGCAAGATTCTGTTATTATAACCAATCTCAATAAAAGTAGTTTTAATCTTCTTTAGCAAAGTTGATTACCTGGTTTGGTCTATGCAGTGGAGTTGACATCAGTTTTGCAAGTCTCTTTATGCCATACCATCTCCCTCTTCTTACACTGAATTAGGGAGACATCTACCTGAATCTCTTCCAAATATTATCTGTTGTGAACTGAGGGCATTGCTGTGGTAATGGAGCTTGTATCTCCATCAAGGTCATTTTCCTTGCTCTCTACATCCACCAAGGAATTATTACACACTATGACTTTTGCTATTGCAGGTCAGATGAGGAGGATAAAATATTTCATGGTTAAACTAAACTAAATGCCTGAAGATATAATTCTTCTAGTTACTTTAGAAAATGTATACTGATTTCATTTTCTGAGCTGTAGCAAATATGTCTATTCCTTGTATAAAGAAACAAAGTACTATAGAAGTAGTCCACTCCAGTTGACAATCACATTTAAAAAGTGTTATATCAGATTTTCCAATGAATAGCCACACTTTATGTCAGCTTAGAGTTGCATTTCATGTGCTTCCTATAATTTATTTACATATATTTTTAACACAGATATGTTTGATTTTTTCCTTTTTCCTTTTCTTTCTCTGGGCTCATCTATGTATCTATGTCTGTTTTGAAGCCTATCACATGGAAGGAATTTGCCAATATACATCCTTTTGTTCCCCTGGATCAAAGTCAAGGATACCAGCAACTTTTTAAGGAACTTGAGAAGGATCTGTGTGAAATCACAGGCTACGACAAGATTTCGTTCCAGCCTAACAGGTAGAAGCAATTTTGTTTGACCCACTGCAGTTTGTACAGATTTGAAACTTCATTTTGTTTTTTCATGTAGTAATTTCCTTTCTCAGTTATCTGTGGAATAAGAACTCCTGGTGCAGCTGCATTATTTATATATGATAAATGGAACATAACTCTTGGGCCATGTGTACACATAGTGAAATAGACATTTTTAACATTGAAGATATGTATCAGGTTACAGTGAAGTACAGATTGGTTTGGGTTTAGATAATGGAAATGGAAATAAAATATTTTATCTTAAATGCTTAGGACTTCAGTAGCAGCAACCTGATTTCTGAATGAATATATGCTTGGAAAATGTCTGAGCTGCTTTTCTTCATTGCAGTATTCAAGATTCAAATACATACTCAACCAGACTTTTGTGCCTTGTTTATCATTTTCTTATATTTCTCAGTTCCAATCACTTGTCTACCAGTCCAATAGATGCTTTGGGCTTGTGTTATCCAGCTGTCCAGGGTCTAGCTAATTTCATAATCATTGCAGGAAGTGCCTCCTTCTTCTCTGGGGCTATTTCTGCCCTGCCATATATTTCTTTATTTTTACATTATTTTAACTTGGGAGCCAGCCAGAAGAGGTTGTGAAGGGAAGACATGCAAACTAGTCAAAAGACAAAGGCAAAATTCATGCTCTGATTAGTTTTCTGGTTATGGTGCTGTCCCCTTTCAGTGTGTCATCACCCCACATCTTCCAGACCATTTGTTTATAAATGTATAACACATCCACAAATCAGAACACCTCCCTTTGGCAGTGATACAGAACAGATGCCATAGAGATAGGCTGTGCTCAGCCAGTGGGAACCACACATTAGTGATTTGTGCTGTGTCAAAGATGGGCAGATACACCTTTAATTCAGTAGTGGCGAAGACTTAGGGAAAAAATGTTAATCTGCTTTAGCAACTTAGGTTTGCAACATGAATTTAAAAGTGTTGGTATTTGGTATCATTTAATCCTCCTTCTCTGCATGGAATGATGTATTCCAGTATTTTTTATTTTGGAGATGATTAAACCTGTTTAACAGAATTTTAAATCGGGATGTTGATTGACACTAAAACACTAAACACTAAAAAGTGTTGTAATAAGCTTTGTTTCTTTGCAGTGGAGCTCAAGGTGAATATGCTGGGCTAGCTGCAATCAAGGCTTATTTAAATGCAAAAGGAGAATGGCAGCGAAGTGTAAGTAAAAAGTGTACTTTTATCTAACTTTTGATTTCCTGTCTCCTATGTAGCTAATTATGTTTGGAATGGCAGCTTGTTTTTCAGTAGAAACAGACTTAATTAGCCTGGCTGTGTCCAATGTAAGCTCTATGGGTTGTTTGTCATTCGCACAGTTTGCTGGTTGCTAGGTGAGATAATCTGCCTCCTTTCGCTAGCCTTTATACACTTGCACTATTTTCTATATGCTTCTAAATGCCTTTTCCTCCTTTAGTTACACTAATCATTCTGCAAAAATTCCACAGAATGTACACTGTGTTTTTTGTTTTGGTTTTTGTCAGACTGAACAAACACGATTATCTTTTCCATTTCCTCCTGAAATAAATGGAGGAGGGGACCAGGAGACACAATATTTTATATTCTGCTCATGCAAGGGTTTATATTAATATTTGTGCCTAAGGCAGAACTAGAACTTATTGTTTCCCAGTTTCTAGCCTGTTGCTTTAACCACTGCATCAAACTGGCTCATTGCTGCTAACAAAGATGCTCTTAAAAAGATACTTCCTCCTGTATCAAGTAAACAGTCTTGTATTCACTAGCTGATTAGCAACCTTAAAGCAAAAGTTAGGTTAAAATCAAAGTCAAGCCATTGATGCTCAGATGGGCAATCTAAAGAGTTTTCTATTGTGATTGTTTTTAATCACTGAGGGAGGGAATCATGTCAAGAGCCAAGGTGGCGCAGTGGTTAAATGCAGCACTGCAGGCTACTGCTAGATCAGCAGTTCAGCGGTTCAAATCTCACCGGCTCAGGGTTGACTCAGCCTTCCATCCTTCCGAGGTGGGTAAAATGAGGACCCAGATTGTTGGGGGCAATATGCTGACTCTCTGTAAACCGCTTAGAGAGGGCTGAAAGCCCTATGAAGCGGTATATAAGTCTACTGCTATTGCTATTGCTATTGATTTTGTATCTGATAATAGCTTTGCTCCCAAGTTGGAGAGTTTAATATAAATTACTTCCTTGTGAAGAAATACTAGTCATAAGATACGTATTATACAATAAAATAGCAGAGTTGGAAGGGACCTTGGAGGTCTTCTAGTCCAACCCCCTCCCCAGGGAGGAAACCCTATACCGTTCCAGACAAATGGCTATCCAATATCTTCTTAAAGACTTCCAGTGTTGGGGCATTCACAACTTCTGGAGGCAAGCTGTTCCACTGATTAACCGTTCTAACTGTCAGGAAATTTCTCCTCAGTTCTAAGTTGCTTCTCTCCTTGATTAGTTTCATAGTTTGACTCCTTCTTTGTGGCAACCCCTGAGATATTGGAACACTGCTAACATGTCTCCCCTAGTCCTTCTTTTCATTAAACTAGACATACCCAGTTTCTGCAACCGTTCTTCAGATGTTTTAATCTCCAGTTTCCTAATCATCTTTGCTGCTCTTCTCAGTACTCTTTCTAGAATCTCCACATCTTTTCTATATCGTGGCGACCAAAACTGAATGCAGTATTCCAATGCAGTAAGATGTATAATAGCTTCAACATCACAGTCCTTTCTTACATTCTTGACTATCTTAAGAATATGCCTCTTGTCTCTGCTGACAGTACCACCTGGCAGACACTTGACCTCTTTTAAAACCTCCATATCCTTTCCTAAATTTACATCCCTTATGATTGAATCACCAACCAGAAGGTGACTTCTCTTTTTGCATACCTTGCTCTTCTTGTATGACACGTGTGATACCATTTCGCCTTTCTGAAGCAAGTTCTTCATTTTGGACCACGATCCCCTGCTTATTTGAGTCATCATTATCACAACTATCTTGACCTGTCTCTTTAGTGTCCCCATTAAGGTCAGTAAGTGCACTATATCTGTTATGCTGGGTCACATCAAAAGCTTTGTGTTTATGGTTCACAGCTCTCACTCTGCCAGATCCCACGGTTGGGTATTGTTTGTAGTCTTTTTGTCTGTCTTTCATTATACTTGTTATTTGATTGACAATTAATGCAAAGCTATAAGCATAATTTACCTCTCCCAGCGGCCATGTTCTCATTCATACTTGGCCTAAAGGGAAATATATTACTGCTTAGATCAATATTTTCAATGTGTTTAGCCTATAATATAATCAAGCTGGAATTAATCAGGCAGCTTCAAGATTTAACAATGTTACACCCTGTAATTACATCTCATGCATTCAGTTCATGACAATCTATTAATTTTACATGTTTTCTTCCTAAAGGTCTGCCTTATTCCTAAATCAGCTCATGGTACCAACCCAGCAAGTGCTCAAATGGCAGGGATGAAGATCCAGCCAATAGAAGTAGATAAAAATGGAAGCATTGATGTGAGCCATCTGAAAGCAATGGTTAGTTTGTTGCTCCCTCTCCTAATACATTCCTCTATTATAAATTATGAATGTTTAGAAAAAACAAAAGAGAAAATTTGTCTTTTTAAATGTTTTTATGACACCTACTTTTTGACTATTTTTGAAATATTTTTTGTTTGAGAAACAATACTGCGGATGTGTCTGGTTTTGTGGCCTATTTCCTATTCCCCTCTTTTTATTAACACAAAACTGAATATAAGTGAAAATAGCAATAGCATTTATACAGTGGAACCTGGGATCACAAACACTTCTGACCACGATCAAATCGAGTGCCAACCAAAAAAATTTCCTAAATGTTTCACTCTGTTCATCCTCAGGTGGCAACCAATTACATCCACGATTTTCCCTACCGCAGTAATTTCCCCTTCCATGCCTTTTTTGTGTGTGCACGCATGCACAGTCAGTCTTGCTTCCAGTCATGACCAAATCGGGTGCTGACCGAAGTCCTGGAACAGATTATGGTCATGACCGGATGTTCCACTGTATACTGCTTCACAGAGTTTTACAGCTCTCTCTAAGCAGTTTACAGAGTCAGCATATTGCCCCAAACAATCTGGGTCCTCATTTTACCCACCACGGAAGGATGGAAGGCTGAGTCAACTTTGAGCCTGGTGAGATTTGAACTGCCATATTGCAGGCAGCAGGCAGGCAGCAGAAGTAGCCTGCAATACTGCACTCTAACCATTGTGCCACCGTGGCTCTAGCATAAAAGAGTAAATAGTTATGAAAAATTTCAGGTACCAGATAGAATTATTTACTCTGTGGGTAGAAGTATGATCATCTTCAGTGTGGTTTCCCAACCTTGGCAACTTTAAGATGAATGGACTTCAACTGCCAGAATTCCACAGCCAGGGATGCTGCCTGGGGGAATTCTGGGAGTTGCAGTTTGCTCATCTTAAAGTTGCCAAGGTTGAGAAATGTTGAGTTACAGGAAAAGGTGGAAATCTTTTCTGAGAACTGCTGCTTGATGAAGTTGCTGAGACCAAATGAAATGACCAAATCTGACTCAATAGGCCTTTTATGCTTTTAATGCCAAACCAATAAGAGACAGATTTTATTTGTCTTAAAATTTTGTAATGCTCCATGTGAGGAGAAGGAAGAATCTTGTTTTTATCACTCAGATATGTCACACTATTGATCTTTTTTCCCTTTCTTTTTGTAGGTAGATAAGCACAAAGAAAATCTAGCGGCTATCATGATCACATATCCTTCCACTAATGGTGTCTTTGAAGAGCAGATCAGTGATGTATGTGATCTGATTCACAAACATGGAGGGCAAGTTTATTTAGATGGAGCAAATATGAATGCTCAGGTGAGAAAAAACAAAGGCAAATCCTTTTAGTTCATGTATTCAATAATATTTTTTTAAAAATCCTAGGAAATGGTTGAGACATGTCCAAATGTTTGACTTAGAAATGGTCAACATAATGAGACTCTTGATGCATGGGATTTTGGCAGTGGGAGCATCGAAATTCACGGATATGACTGATTTCTCATATTCAGTAACTCTGTAGTCCTGGATACCTGTTCCTGACTGAAATCTTGGATCACTTTCACACTAGTTATTCATAATTTTGACATGAAAAATTTTATAGAACGGCATCCATATGGGAAAAGAGTAATATTTGGATCTTTATAGTTTCAAAAAAGGATGAGTGAAGAAATACATAATGAGACATTGTGGTGTGGAGAAAGCAATAGACCGCTCCCTATGTTTAATCGTTCAGTTCCACTGAAAAACAAGATAACAAGCTAACATGTGATGGAAACACATAAAAATATTTCACAATGTATATCAGTTGGCTACCAGACTGGGAGAGAAACCACATTCCAAAATCAGAGCAGCCCACGAAGTAAAATTACTTTACTTCATAAAGTTAAAAAAAAAGAAGATGCTTGTGAGATTAGCCAGAGAAGAAGAGTAGGCTCACAGCATTTGACAAGCCAGCAGGACTAACTGAAGGGTATTATCAAAAACGTCAAAATGGAAATCACTATGGTATGAGCAATGTTGCATCCATTTTTATGTTTGTCAGAAAGAAAACAAAATCCATATGGCAGCCACCAATGGTGCAAATTTTGGTATCTTGCAGATATTTAATTACCATCTAAGTATCATTGTCAGTGCTAGAGCCTCACTCTCTTCTAGCCCTGATGATACTAGCTAGTTGGGTAATGAAACATCTGCAAGAAAACAACCAAACTCAGTGAACACCAAGGACCCCGGAATTCAACTTGAGCTACAAATATTCTCTTCTATTGGTGCAATCAAATTTCTCCACATTTTCAAAACGGGGAGTATTACCATCATAGTTGCTGTCTTGACTTTTTTGGCTCACAACCAGCAGATGCCTATGCAAGCCAGATTATGTAGTGTCCCCCATCCCTGTCTCCCCCATTCTCTAAATCTTTTAACATCTAGATTTTGGATTGGGAACATTTTTCTTTCCTTTCTCTGACAGGTTGGCCTGTGCCGCCCTGGAGACTATGGGTCAGATGTTTCTCACTTAAATCTTCACAAAACATTTTGCATTCCTCATGGTGGAGGAGGACCTGGCATGGGACCAATTGGAGTGTTAGTGTCTACTTCTTGTGATAAGAGCATGTATTTTTATTTTTAAAAATTTCATATAGACCTTAAAGCCGAAATTTTAAGAACGCTCGTTAGGGAATAAGATACATACCTAGAATTACCATATAACTAAAATAGCATTATTGGGAAGAAAAATCTAAATTGAGATAGATGTCATTGCCCCTACATGTATTCATCAAAAATGTCTGTATTAAAATAAGTATTGGTATCCAGTGAGTAAAATATATGCACTCCTCCCCTTATCTGATAAGTGAGGCTCTCTTGTTTTCTAGGAACCAATCATATTGGCCATTGAAATTGGCTAATGATTCTTATATATAAATCAGTGTTTCTCAACCTTGGCAAGTTTAAGATGGATAGACTACAACTCCCAGCAATCCTCAGCCAGCAGTCCTCAACCAAGAAATCCATTCATCTTTAAATGGGTTGACAAACATTAGTATAGATAGAAATGCAGAAAGCTGGATGCTATTCAAGAGGATTTTTTTTCTTCCTGCCTTGATTTAGAGGATCAGGATGAAATGTATTTAAGCAGACCTTCGGTTCTAGCTAATTAAAACATTGTGCTATGTCTGTTGTTGCTACGGTAGGAAGGAAGCTGGATTCAAGTTCTTTTCTTGCTTTTAGGAAGATGCACCTGGCTCCTTTCCTGCCCAGCCATCCTGTCGTTGTCTCACCACACGATGCACATTCAAGCTCATTGGGCACCATCAGTGCTGCCCCTTGGGGATCCAGTTCCATCTTGCCTATTTCCTGGGTTTATATCAAGGTACGGCCATAATTTCTGTTCCTTGTTTCTTCTGTACTAGTACTGTAGATTCTTACACTGACGATAACAGATCTCTGCTGGAAGGTATCTGCAGGGCTGTATGAGAAGAGATTGTATAAATTGCATTCAGAAGTAATTATCCAATCTATTTGCACAAGGGGGCTTGCAAACCCTCCTTCCCATTGCAGCCCCCCACATATAATTCAAAAAAAGCATCAGAGGTGCTACAATGATTTGAAGCACACATCTTTGTGGAAGCTCACAGCGACATACATAGTCCTCCTATTTTCCCCAATAACAATAAACCCATGAGATAAGTTGAGCTGGCCCAAAGTCATCCAGTGAGTTTCCAAGCTGGAGAGTTGATTTGAACCTTGTTCTCCTATTCCAAGACCAACTCTTTAACCATCATACTACAATTGCAGATGGTTTTAAGTCCCATCATAGACAACCCCAGTTAAAGGGATTAAATAAATGCTGAAAGAGTAAACAGTATTCTACCAGGTGCAGCAGTGAGATGTTGCTACAAGAAACTTCCCCATTCTTTCAAAATAGATAGAAAGGACAATAAATAATAACTGCAATAACGGGGGCAAATCAGATTTGGCAAGATGATTTATACCTTTCAAAAAGTTATTATGGATAAAAACAGCCTCACTTTAAAAAATTTCAACTTAAACAAATTAATTTCTTGGATGAGATCTCCAAAAAAGTATTAATTTATATGCTGTCCACTCCTGAATGGTTCTGGTTGATTTATTGAGTTTGTATAAGCCACCAAAACCATTCACACACTGATGGCATCTCAGCTTATAAACAAAATACTGAATAAATATCAATAGAATGCATTCATTTAGTATGTGCATAGTAATAATTCCACAATTAATATGTAACGTTTAATCATCTATGTCAGGAATATGGCTTTGTTTCCCCCCAGTTTTCATTCATGTTTCCTTTTCTTTAGATGATGGGAGGCAAAGGTCTAAAACATGCTTCTGAGATTGCGATATTGAATGCTAACTACATGGCAAAGCGACTAGAGAACCACTACAAAATCCTCTTTAGAGGCTCCAAAGGCAAGTATCATCACTGGAAATACTTTCTGCCCAGCAAAGTTAGCCATTGTACCGGCATGTTGACATATAGTAAAAGTGAAAGAAACAAACTGAATGAGGGAAGCTTAGTTTGAACAACTTTTATGGAAAGCCTGAATAGCCACCCCTATCCTCTCAAATAGGAAACCTCATTCAATCTCCAGCAGTTGCTTCACTGCTCAGCAAGACAACCTCTCTAGAGCCCACTAAAATGGGGGAACTGCTCTCTTCCTGGTCCTCTGTCTTATACTCCGATTTTATTCTAAGAGATTCATGTGTTTAAATCTTTACTTCAAAACAGGTTATGTAGCTCATGAATTTATTTTGGATACTCGGCCGTTTAAGAAAACTGCAAATATTGAAGCTGTGGATGTTGCTAAGCGGCTTCAGGATTATGGTGAGATTTTTCTTCTTCTTCCTTTCTTTTTTGAATGGTCCATATTTCACAACCAGCAGAGATGTGATTTTTTTAATGCTGCTGCAGGGTGACTACAGAAGGAGAAAGCTACTCCTGGCTGCTGCTGGTTTTCTTTGCATCAAGAGGAAAGTAGAGAATATACAAATGGCTTTAAGCAAAATCCAGAAATGCATATATTTATTTTATTTTGTATTGTCTTTATAAAGCAGATTAGATCAGAGATTGATTTAGAAGGGGGAGATGGTTGGGATGTTTCATGACTGTTGAGGTTCATTATTTTAAACATCGGGTGAACAATTAGAATTCATATTTCCTAGGATTCCACGCTCCAACAATGTCCTGGCCAGTAGCAGGGACCCTCATGATAGAACCAACCGAGTCTGAAGACAAAGCAGAACTAGACAGATTTTGTGATGCCATGATCAGTATTCGACAAGAAGTAGCTGATATAGAAGAAGGAAGGATGGATGCTAGAGTTAACCCCTTAAAGGTAAGTTCAGGAGGGTTTTAATTGTGTGAGACTTCTACCAGATGCTCCTTGTTCACAATTGAAATATTTGACAGAAAATATGTGTGGGGGCTTTTTCTTTGTTTTTCTAAACTATATTTCTTTAACTTAGTTGGCCCCACACACCTTGGCCTGCCTGGCTGCACCCAACTGGGATCGTCCATATTCTAGGGAAGTGGCTGCTTTTCCACTAGTAAGTAATGAGTTACTATTTTACAAATATAATTTGAGCAATTATTTTATTAGAAATGTTCTGGTCAGTTTTTAAAAGCCAACAATGTTCCATCAGATGTGCCAAAAAAACACACACACACCCTCTAGTGGGTATTTATAAACCAGACAAGCCATGTTTACCTTACTGCATTCAAAGTATTTTATTTGGGACTGCCATAGAGAAAGAGAATGACTTTTCTTCTGTCTTGAAAGATGTCCATCATGATCCAAGTTTAGCACTACATGCACTAGAAGTTACCTGCATGAAAAAAATGCAGACACCTTTCTTGCATTGAATATAGCAGATGGTCTGTATATGGGGGAAGTTTCTAGGCCAGAAAAAACCCAGTAGAACATAGTACAAATTTAACAAAAAAAGGATAGCATAGCTTATATTTTGTTTGAGTCTGATCTACGGTGGCTCAGACTGCTGACATCCCTGTTTTGAAGCAATGTTCCTATACATACTGGAAAAATGAAATATTTACTCAAGTATTCTTGAGTGTGCTTAAAGAAAAACCAAAGCAATTCTGTAAATTTTCATCAGTCTCAGGTTTTTTTCCCCTCAAAACAACTTTTGAGAAATTACTTTTCACTAACTGCTTTGGAAACTGGCAAGTTCAAAAGCAGTATGTGTTGCATTGAAGGGAGGAGGTATTGGATGAAAAGGACTTCGTTTCCACCACAAGAAGTGAAATCAAGTAAAGAAGTAAACTGTTTTGTTTTGAACTAGCTTTGATTTATTCACATTTCAGTTCCTAAAAGAATGTGATAAAACCTTTGTACCAACAAGAAAATTATATCCAAAGCAAAACAAGGAACATCTATGGAGATTCTGTCATCCAGGTCATGGTTATCTCAAAAGTGCTTTTCAAAAGGCAACTGATCTTCCTTTGTTTTTTCCTTGAATATGTTTCGCTTCTCATCCAAGAAGCTTCTTCAATTCTGCTGAAATTCAGAATTGAAGAAGCTTCTTGGACATGAAGCAAAATTATCTCCAAGGAAAAAACAAAGAAAGTCCAATTGCCTTTTGAAAAGCACCTTTGGGACAAAACAAGGAACATTTAACAAGGAACAGTGGTTGTCCTGACTAAGAGGAGAGCCATAGTAATTAAAGTGGAAGGCCAGTGACGTTACAAAAAGATATAGAGACATAGCTAATTGTGGTGGGGAGATGGGGAATTGGAAGGTGTTAAGTGGGAAACTGCAAGTGGTTCATCAGCCCCATCCCTTCCACCCTCCAAGACTTCTGAAGAAGCCCAGTGTGAAATTCAACAGCTAAATGGTTGTTTCACTAGTGCAACTTGGGATCATTTATGGTGGGGTATAAAGGTTCAAAATGGAAGTTTACCTGCAGAGATTTCCCACTTTCATTTCCATCCTTATTTTGGAGGACCAACAAAAAAAAGTCCTGCCGAATTTCACTAGCAGAATGTTTGGGTGCTGGGGTGAAGCACAGAATGCAGGGTAACCTAATCTGTCTATAAAATGAGTAGAACAACTTCAAATTTCTCAAGCTCCTGGCTTGGTCAGTGAATGACTTCCAAAAAGTTGCTTTGGAGAAAAGAAAAAGAATTCAGCTAGCATCTTTCCAAATCATGTAGGGCCATGATGGCGAACCTATGGGAGGCATGATACAGGTGGCACATGGAGCCATATTTGCCAGCACGCAAGCTGTCAGCTCCAGCACGCAGCTAGCTGATTTTAGGTCTTCTGCAGGGCCAGGGGAGGCCATTTTCACCCTCTCCAGACTTCAAGAAAGCTTGCAGAGCCTGGTGTGAAAACTCCCCCCTGCATGGGTGTGTGTGTGTATGTGTGTTGCACACATGGTGGGTGGGGCACATTGAATTGTGGGTGTGGGCACACATATGCGTGTGATAGCACATGCACACAAATTTTTGGCATGCCTTTACAAAAAGGTTCGCCATCAAGGGCTTACAATCAAAACCTTGCCTTGAAAGCTTTCCTTGATGCACTTTACCACCTATCTTTTTTTAAATGTACATAAGCATATTGTAATTACCATTTTTTGTAGTTTAGATGTTGTACCATATAGCTTTTCTAAATACTCCTTCTTCTTCTTTAGCCATTTGTGAAACCTGAAAGTAAGTTTTGGCCTACAATTGCCAGAATTGATGACATCTATGGGGACCAGCATCTGATCTGTACCTGCCCACCAATGGAGGCCTATGAGTCTCCTTTTGCCGAGCAGAAGAGAGCATCATCTTAGGACCAGCTTCTTTCTACCCTTTGAATTACCTTTCAGATCACTGGGCTTAATTTTTCTTGCTGTATTTGTAGCACTCTGTGAAGACAGGTGAAATCTTCAGCCCGGTTAGCATATTTTATATACAGTGTATATTTTTGAAAACTCCATGCTGTTAATTACATTTCTATGCAGCTATTTGTAAATACTTTTATTAAGCGGCAATTGATTTGATACAGTTTCCATGTCAATCCATGCTGAAGTGCCCTTGATTAAGCCCCTCTTTTCTATCAGGGCTGCTTTTCTGTGATTTAATAATAAGCATTGGACTGTATGAACAAAAGCAATACAGTACACTTTTTAAACAGTGTCATGACTATGCACCTGCTCGCCCAAATGCTCTGTGATACAGGATTAACCCCAATTTTTTTAGGACATAGTTTTATAAGGTATTTCCTTTGTATTTGGGCTAAGGTAAAATGGAGTTACTATTCATTTTGTATGAAATGAAGTCATGGACAACCATTAACAGAGTTTGATATGGTCGAATGCAGGTGGCTTTTTTTAAAAAAATGTACCACACTCTAGTTAGATTATGGCAATGCATCTTTGTTGTTTATAATTATATGTCCTAGAACTGATATTTTTAAAATTTCCTCTTGTTAATGTTCCAATTAAAAACTAGCTGACTTTGAAGTTTGATTTCAATCTGTTTGGCAAAAAACAGATCACTTTCTTCACAATACGGACTATAATGCTAGCCAAGTAGCACGGGACACTTGCTCGGCAGCATTTGTGATCTCATCTACCCCACCATAAATGAGGCACTTTGAGAGATTTTGCTAGGGCTTAAATGATTACACTTATGAGAACCAAAGGTTGCCCGCAGGATTGCTAGCATTAAGCTTTCTAATACATTTTGTTCTAATACAGGTATTTAAAGGGCACATTGTTTGGCAAATGAGAAAGCTCTGTTCTCTTTTAGGCTAATCATTGCTGAATATTTCTTAATCAGTCAGCCTTTTCTGTAAAACTGACTTAACGCATTCAGTGCAAGACTTAATTCCGAGTCACAGTTGTCACAGTTCTGTACACTGGCTTAAGGCATAACCAATGAAAGACAAACACACAGACACACGCAGGTCAGACACTTCTCAGAATATGACTTCCTATAAATCTTGGCTTAATGTGGCCTGATATGGGACAGTGCTATCACAGTAGTTATGAGTTCAATCAATTACAATATGCTACAGCAATTAAATGCAAGTGCAACAATCTGAATTTATTATTTGAAATTAAAGGATGAGAGTACATCCTTTACAGCACACATCAAAAGCACATAACTTTTAAAAGCTATCTCACATTGAACAAAGAGATGCCCACAATTGTCAAAAGAGAATTCCAATTTGAAGACATTGATGGCAAGCTGACCACTATGAAAATTGCCTCAAGAACTGCTTAAAAAGAACTACAAAACACCCCATTTAGTGTGGTGCTTATCACCTCTGGTTTCAGAAAAGCTTGCAGGGATAGGAAATGAAATGATAAAGTGCCTCCTACATATGATAACGCTAGCAACGAAGTATTTATGAAGGGAAAGTCTCCTTTTAACGCTTCAGTAGACCTGGAGGTTGTAATTTTACAGCAAATGAACTTGGAATAAATTATGTTACTCTGTAACAGAGCAAACTGTACTAATGTATCAGAAAAATGATCAACATTTTATTAGTGGTTAACTAATTAGCACTATTTGGTTATTCTTTTGGCTAACTTTAGCACAGGATAGCTAATTTAGGAAAGATATACCTGTATATATTTTTTAATATTCCACCTTTATTATTTTTTAAAATAACTCAAAGTGGTAAATATACCTAATACTCTTTTCTCCTCTTTATTTTCGCCACAACAATCCTGTGAGATGAGTTGGGCTGAGAGAGACTGGCCCAAAATCATCCAACCAGCTTTCATGCTTAAAGTGGGCCTCAAACCAGTTTCTAGTCTGGCGCCTTGACTAGACCAAAGTAGCTCTGTACATTGAAACAGACATAGTAAGGTCTTGCACAAGCCAAAAAGAAGTTGTGCTTTGTTTATGCTTAGTGTGATGCAGAAAGCTGGTTGTTGTGCCTCCTAGGCCATGACTTATGTCAGCAGAAAAAGGCTACTGCCCTCCTCCCAAAATTATTTCATTTCAGAAAAAGTTCTGAAATCTTGCATGAAAATCCCAACACTTAATTCATCCAAAAGTTCACAAATTTCCAGCCACCTCAAAGGAAGTTATTTAAATTCCAGAAAATTTGACATTTTAAATTTTGTGATAAGAGACAGCAGAATTGTGCGAGATTGTTGATTCATTGTTTACAGTTTAGGTGAACCAGAATATTATAGCTTGTTCATTATTTAATATATTAGAAATTGGCCACTGAATATTTCCATATCCCATTAAAATTAACTGGTTTGGTTTAAACACAATGCTAACTTACAGTTTTAATATTTGTGCAAACGGCATAACCTCATGTGTGTTTACCGGTATGTCCATAATACATGACTTGGGTTTCAATCAGTTTGTGATTAACTATCTTTACAAAATAAGCAAGGATTCTTAATCAGCATGAAACTGGTTTTCTAGATAAAAGTTGTAAAATTGACTCTCCCAATATTATTCCTCATCACGGAGGTTCAATTGGTAAGACATATGGGGCTCAGAATCCAGTATAGGCAGGCTACAGGTTTCCAGGGCATAATATTGTTAACCCTTTATCTGGGCTGAAGATATACTCACTAGTCATGACTGAAGCCCCAAAGCTTTTAATCACCTCACAGCTGTCTCATCACTCAGGAGACTGTTATTGCTGGGAGAAAAGCTAAAACCATTTATGAAACTTTGCTTTCTTATCCTACTTTAGCTGCAAATTTACAAACTCTTATGACTAAAAAAGCCATTGGCTGACATAGCAAAGTCAATATTTGTGTATCCGAGAGAGAAACAGGAAAGCTTTCATTTCAATTTTTATCTAACTAGACACTTATTACTATCACAGCTGAAAAATTCTGGTTCATTTAATCTGTGAATAATTCAAATAAGTCATGTTTATAGTTTTGTTATCCTGGCTGATTGACTTAAGTATAATATAAACCAACCTGAGTTTTGATATTGGTCCAGTTCATCCATAATGATTTCTGTTTTACTTAGTATTACATGTAAAGTAGGTCACTATGGCTTTAACCTGTTAAGTTAAACATTCTGACAGTGTTACATGTGAATTCAACACTCATTTTTTAAACTATCCTATTTTAATTCTACTTTCTTTCTGCTAAAGGAAAAAGACTGGAATGTAAAGTAAAACTAGTTAAATAATGTGAATCCAATGTTCAGTACCATATCTAAAACAGAGTTGAAATCAAAAAGCTTCAGTCTCAATTTGTAATAAAGGGATAATACCAGCTTCCCCACTCAAACAATGCACAAACAACTATGTATATGTTAAAATAGTATGTAAGTACTCAAACATATTTGTTCTGATATCAATAATTATAGTTATCTATAATCAAAAGTTGATATGAAAATGTAATCTCCTCAGAATGAAAGTCTTATAAAAATGTATTTTAAAATATATAACTCTGCAAGGCAAATGCCCAAAGGACTAATGTAAACTTCAGGTTTACTAAGCCCATTTATCAAAATTTCAAATGGAATTTTATGTAATATATACAAACACTATTTCAGGAAATTACTTGCTATCATGTTATGGGTGTAAAATGCAAACAATCAACACTTTATGAATCATAAAATATTTAATAAGTATATTCAGGGGTGGGGAATATACTGTATATAAAATTTCAGATCACAATATGAAGCAATTTGAGCCCTCTCCAAGCTAGCACTGCTTTCAATGCTGTATAAGATGTATTGCCACTAATACAAGACCTACTAAAAGCAAACAATTTTACCTAATACAAAAGTGGCTTGTTTTATATGAAATAGTTTTTACACAATTAAGAGTGTCTTGAAAACCCTCTAAGTGCAAAAAACACAAATCACTTTACATCAACAGCAACAATGCATTCATATTATTCTCAGTCCTTAGTAGTCAACTTGCAGAAGATACGAGAGCACAATAACGCTCACAAAAATAGACTAAAAGCTTGTTGTTGCAAAAAGAGTAAGAAAGACAGCAGGAGGGGAAACACAATAAAGAATTATGCACACCACAGCATTTGATGTTCTGTGATAAAACTGGCTTTTTATGTACTGTTTTCTTGTTGCAAAATCAAATTGCATGGACCAGGCAAAACTAATGCTCAGGAGGCAGTGTGTAGCTAAACTTCATTAGATGTGTTGTTAAACTTTCCCCCAAATTTGTTTTATCCATTTGAGGTAGTTATAAAAACAACTGAAGACCTGCTACTACCATGTCCAGAGCCAAGAAAAGCCTTTATTCCTGCATACAAACTAATGGCCATCTGTTCAAAACTACCTTTGTGAAAAGGAAGTTGGGAATTTGAAATTGTTACTACACAACAGATTGCTAAATGGGAAAGAGGGTTGAATTAGCGGCTTCACAATGTGATAGTAAATATGAATTCCCTTAAGCTGGCTGGTCCACTGTTTTCCTAGATGGTTTCTTTTTTTTGTTTATTCAGTCATTTGGAGAATAAGGTTACAAATACATATCATCGTCCTTTGCTATAACCAGGGAAGAACTGATCAAGTAGTGTCTGCAGTATCTTGTTGGGAACCATGGTGTATCCCTTCCCAAGGTCATGTCGGCAAGCAGGACAGGTGAAGACTTCAGCTCTGAAAGAGCGCTGTAAACAGCTCTAAAGTCATGGGAAACATACATATATTAAAATCCAGGTCACAAGACAGATACATTACTTAGAGACTACAGCAATATTCAGATGCAGAATATTCTATGTTTGAAACAATTCTGAGCAGGCTATGGTTAAGATACAGAATGTGGGTTTGGTGAGCTCATCTTCACATCTCTCAGCCTGCCTGTGGCCTGAGTGGTAAAAATCACCTGCTTTCCCCACCCCCTTCAAAATTTTGCTTCCATCTGATGCCAGTGCCACCATGCGAAGATGAACCTCCCATGGCCAGCGGTCCGCTCCATCCCACCATCTCTTGGCTTGCCTTTCGACCGCATGGCACATTGGGATCACTTGCCTCCCTCCCTGTGCCTCTGCCTTTGTCTGCTGTCGGTGTCACCATGCAAATGGCCTCCTGTGGCTGCCTCCTCCAGCCCACCAACTGTTGGCTTTCCTGCGGCGCATCCTGATTCTGTGCCCCCCCCCCCCCCAGTGTCTGTCTGCTGCTTGGACAGGTAATCAATTCATCTGCGCTGCATGGGCTGCAGCTGTTGACGAACACCATTGACCTCTGCAGCCTTGCAGCCTCTGGTGCTGGCAATGCCCACCCACCCAAGTAGGTGACAACCTTAATGGGGGCTTATTTTTTGGATAGGGTTTATATTATGAGCCCATTAAAAAAAATCAGGCTAGGGCTTTTTTGTTGTTGTTGTTGCTTAGGTTTTATTTTTGGGGAAATATGGTATCAGATAAATATAACTAATCTTCATCTAGGATTTGGAAGCATTTAACTTATTCAACTGAACACTGTCTACAAACGTATGTAGAAAGTATATATTGTTTTCATTAAAACAGTCAAAAGATGATTTCATAAATGTAATTATAATTTAAAATCATGCCTGAATTATTTTCTATTTTGGAAACTATATAAAAACACTGAAGACTTACAAAAAATTATTTTTAACAATAATGAATTAAGTAATTTTAAGTGGTATTTTTAACACTTAAAATTACTCAATTTATTATAGCATAAGGTCTGATCAAATTGTCTTGTCCAAAAGAATCTTACATTGTAGTACAATATTGGATTGTACCATTCCACAAGAGTCTTCATTGTTTCATTTGCTGTAATAGGCTACCACAACTACACTATGAAACATATTGCTATAAACAAGATCATGGATATATCTGATCCATATAATCTTACTGTTTGAACTAAATAATAATATTCATTGACTTATTGCATATGCTTAACTTAACAGCAGCACAGAATTTTTCTTTCTCCTTTAAAACATTAGTTTATTTTCTTTTACAAATTTCAGTAAGGCAATGTGAAAATGATCCATGAGACACTTACTTTACAGACATTGTGCAGGCACTCTGTGGTCACTGGCTGATAAACCAGCTCCTGGCAGCAAACACACATAAAGGATTGTTCCAGTTTCTTCAAAAAATTCTAGGATAGGATAAGGGAAAAACAATTAAGTCAAATACTGAAGCGCTGTCAATCTCTTCATAAAATAGTATTATTTCTATATTAACCCAGACTTCTTTTCAGGCCTGGAATATAGCATTTGAAATACGTTTTCTATTTTAATAAGTACACTACATATTAGCCAAATTGTGTTTTCACTTTCTACAGCTCCTCATGCACTCTGGATGATGGGGGGTACTTTCCAGAAAAGTTGCAGATATAACAAAGTTCTTGTTGTTGAAAATCCAGTGGCATGACATTAAAAGGAAACCATGCAGAACACTAGTTAAATAAAAACATACTGGTCCTTCTTTAAGAGATTTAAGAACTTCATCCCAAAGTTTCTGGTTTGGAGAGTCTTCCTGTATCAACCATTGTTGTTCCTGCGTTAGCTGAAAAGCTTCTCCCTTCCCTCCATCACTCAGCTTCATCGTTTTGGCTGTGTTTGTAGGTTGCTTTATATTGTCTGGAAAAAATGTTATCAAACTACAATCATAAATTTACACTGGCTCCTTCAACTACAGGTACAGGCTTATTGATTAGATTTAACAAGAAAATGTAAAATAACACCAAGACAAACTTAAATCAAAAACTTCCTCCAAAAATGAGCCGAGGTGGCG
Source organism: Thamnophis sirtalis (assembly GCF_051295495.1). Lineage (NCBI taxonomy): Eukaryota > Metazoa > Chordata > Lepidosauria > Squamata > Natricidae > Thamnophis > Thamnophis sirtalis. The sequence continues at coordinate 73,868,492 of NW_028261385.1, read as the reverse complement.
CAGTGGTTAGGGTACAGTACTGCAGGCCACTTTAGCTGACTGTGATCCGCAGTTCAGCGGTTCAAATCTCACCGGCTCAAGGTCGACTCAGCCTTCCATCCTTCCGAGGTGGGTGAAATGAGGACCCGGACTGTGGGGGCAAGTTGCTGACTCAATTTGCTAAAAAAATTTGTAAACCGCTTAGAGGGCTGAAAGCCCTATGAAGCGGTATATAAGTCTAATAATTAAATAATTAAACAAACAAACAAACAAACAAACAAACATCCTCATATATACACCAAATATATATGAGCAACAATGGTGAATCTATACCTACTGGAAATAGTAATACCAAGTTGGAAAGATATTATGGGTGCATTTTAGAATATAAATATGTTAAGATTCTCAACACTGTACATTAAGTACAAGAATCATTTTGGAATGTGATCAATTCTCTATAAAGAGAGGCTTCATAAACTGGCTTCCTTCCCTGTTATTCTTCTTGTTATTGACCTCCCTACTGTCTTGTCAATGTCCTCCAAAACTTTCAAATGCCAAATATCAATCCCAGATTTTCATTTTTCCGCCTTGCATCGTCCCTTCCTTTTCTGTGTTTCTAATATATCATAGAAAAATCTTAAGTTTCCTCTTCCTTGGTTAATCTACATGCTAATGGCCAATAGTTATCTATAACCAACAGCTTTTTTAAAAATCCCCCAAATTGCATTGTCAAATTTTGTCAGAGAATGCAGAAAACTAAAGGATAATTTCTCCCCATTCTTGGTAGTAAACAATGACAAACATTTTGAAATGACCTAAACAATGGCCCTGTGGCAAGAATGAGAGTTTTGCAGCAATTCTTCTCAACCCCAAGGAGCTTGAGAAATCTCTGTCTGTCTCTCTTTCTTTCTCTTTCTCTCTCTCTCTCTCTATCTACCTATCTCTCTTTATCTATCTTCTGGAGGGAGAGGTGAAAAAAACGGACTGTTTTCGCCTGTTTTTTTGTCTCCTGGGGTGTCTGTGCACCCCGTTTTCCACACCCATCTCCAGAAGCATTCTGCAGGCCAAAACCAGCTTGTTACAATCCCAAACACACACAAACATTCAAGAGCCCTCACTTAGTTGACAATGGTTATACAAATCCTAGTGCTATGGTGCTTGAATGATATGGAGTGTCATTTCTTTGATAAAGTGACTGCAACTTAATTATAAGAGTAAGTAAGATATATGGATGAGAGTGCATATCTAGCATGACTGATACTTCTGTCAATGCCCTGTCCAGTGGTTGACATAAAGATTCCTAAATTGCTTCTCTCTGAAGGTACTCATTCAGCCCTGCAGTTCACCAGCTAGTTGGGAATGAAGAAGTGATGGAACAGTAGATAAAATCTAGGTGGAAGATGACTCAGAAGATATCCAATTGAATACAAGGAAGAATCAATATGAAAATTGTTAATTTCTCAAAACTGACAGGCATGTTAGATGTTTGATGGAACCCAGAGAAATTATGATTCAATATGGGTTGAAATACCTTCTCTATCTGATAACTGATGGATTTAAGTTACTAAACATACCATCATTAATAGGTCTTTTCTGATTTCCATTGCTCTGTTCCACTGATTCCTGTTTCACAGGCTGCTTTTTTACTTTATCTTTCTTTTCTTTATTCGCCATAGCTTCCCAATAGCCTTCTGGGTACTACAAAAGAAGAACATCACATCTGAGAAATATTTACAGCAATGCTTGCATCAAAACAAGAACATCTGGAGTAGCAGTATGTTCATAAGATCCATTATTTCAAAGACAACTCCAGAGCTTGAAGGGGAGCAAAAAAAAAGTATAATCCGAGTTAACTAATTCAAAAGTGTCATTATTCCCTTGAGGCTTCCAAGATGAATCCTGAGTTTCTAATTGAATTTCTAACTATAACAAATAGATTGGTTAAAATTACCAGGTTTGCCTCTTTGGTAAGAAATCAAGGGGCTGTTTCCAGTTTTCTATATTTTAACAATTGATATAGGAATCCAAATGTTAACAAATGAAGTAAGTACTAGGTTAATCTACTTCAACACATTTTACATTGGGAGTGATTCGTGTTTGAAGGATAGTAAGTCACCTCTCAGTCTCCAAATTTTCTGAAGAACTAAGAATGAATAATCAACAGTTTCGAAGCCATTTATTGTCTGGGATGGCAGATAGGATAAAGATTTATATACTTTATTTACAGTTAAGAAGCAGGAATTTCCTGATATAAACTGTTTGTTCCCATCTATAAACCATCTCAAAATTTGAAAAAGTGTCCTCAACTATACTGTCAAAATTCAGCCATTTGGTTACTGAATTTCAATCATTATTTAAAAATTATGGGGCCAGAACACAAATGTAGTCCATGTGTAGCCTATACGTTGTCACCTTCTCATCATCATGAAATCAAGAATGGACTTCTGAACATTATATAGAAAATATAATCCAAGCCATCTGATATCTTTAAAACAAATCTGAAGGAAATCTTCCAAGAGAGCTTCTGCTGAGTATTGACTAACTTGTCTGTTTTAGTAAAACATAAAAATGATGGCAACTTTAAGTTCTAACCTGTAAACTCAGGCCCAATTTCTTTGACCGTTCAATTCCCTCTGTAGTCCAAGGTGCAGGTTCAGCATCATCTCTTCTCAGAAGATAGCGCCAAACTAAAAATCCACATTTTCCAATTTCTGGCCAATATTTCACCACCTAAATTATAAAGTAGAATTGGCTGATTAGATCAACTTTAAGAAACTATTCAAACATTTGTAACTAAAATGTTTAATCTAACAAGGTTATCATAAAGAATTTCCTAAAGTTGACAGTACAAAGATTTTTTGAAAAATCCAATACATTAAGTAAAATAGTCAAGGAAGGACGAAACAAAAAAGAGTAGAAATAAGATTATTTAGACTACCACATTACAGCATAAATGAATTTATTGATCTGTGATTTTCTTCTTTGCTTAGTTGTGTTTTCAAAGTGGGTAACAAAATTAAAATGCAGGATACAAAATACAAAATTAAAGTATGAAATAATCAAATATTAAAAACCTGGAATTGCATCTTGAATGCTCTTGTAATATACAGAAAGAAAGGGCCAAAAAGAGTACATTCCATAATATGAATGTGATACAGAAGAGCTTCTGAGTCAGGGGACACCCACAAAAAGGCTTCTTCTGCAGATCATAAAGTTCCTACAGACTTGTTAGAGAAAAGGAAACTGTTCAGATAGTCAGGTCCTAAGCTGTGCATTATTGTTTTATTATTTTCTATTTTTTATTAAATGTATAAGCCCACCCACTCTAAAATTTAATGGCAGCACTGTATCTTTCCTATCATTCCCATATATTTTATTAGTTAACAGCCCAAATGCCACATTTTGTGGCAACTAAAATTTCCAGGTGCTTTTTAAGGATAAATCATAATAACCGAAAAGTAGCTAACAATGATTAGCAATCATCCAGATATCCTGAAAGTGCAAGTGTAGTGGGCTCTTTATCACAGCTGCAACCTTAATCAATGGGATCTTCTATTTCTGTGGAAAAGGGAGGGATGTAATATATCCACAACAAGCTAAATTTCAACATCCAAGTACCCAAGACTCAACTAACATAAGCCTGGATTTTATTTGTTTGTTCATCTGAGTTTAGCTCATTATCAAACTTCATTATTTGTCTTCAAGTACTATTTCCTTGAGGGCAAGCAGTAATCAAACTGGTGTTATCAACACATTGATAGCATCCTACTCCAAAGTTCCAGCTGTTTCAAGTAGATGCTGAAGAACATGAGGAACAAGATGGAGTCTCATGGGATGCCACAGTGTGAAACAGAAGTGCCTCAGCAAAAGATCTGAAATTACTGTAAAACAGCTTAAAGAAATTAGGAGAGTCACGAGTCCTATACATTTTCCAGCATAGATAATCCACCAAGCCAGTTTTAGTCCTGTATTTAAACCAAAAGTTAAAATTAAGATATCTGGAAGAGTAATAAAGTATTTGCCTGGAACCAATGTTCAATGTCAGAAAAACTCTCTAGAAAGAAATAATGAACAGCTGTAGATTAAAGATCCCAGAAAAGTAAATGGGATATATTTTCCTAATCTCCTTCCTAGCAGAGATCATAGGAAGTGCTAGGCAGTTGACATGTTAAACCAGATCTAAATCTCAACTTGAAGTGGATTTTGGATCTTTTACATCCAAGCATATCTAGATATAACAATTTCTCTCTACATATACATTAGTTCTAGGAAAGAAACTTATGCTATCTGAAAAGCAACTTACATACAAAGGCAAGTTGAGGTATTGATCTCAATTTATCTATCTTGCTTCTGATCATCTCCACTGTGTTGTAGTGGACTTCCTAAGCAATGGTATTGTAAAGAAAGAACTTAATATTGACTTCCACAATAAGTAACCTTTGATAACCAGACCGTTTCTCTAAAAAGTATATATCCCACATTTTCTAAGAATCAAAAGACATTTTTTACTGGTAGTGGCAGATTTATTTTTTTGCAAATCAAGATAAATAATAGAAAAAGTTAGCTGAAGACGTTTACATAAATCATCAAAAAGATGCCAACAGCTGAAAACTCTGTTTCCTATGCTATAAATAGAAACCATTTTTTAAAAAAATGCACATATTATTGAATTACTAAATATATATTCAATTATCAATTCCTTCTCTCCCTCCATCAACTCAGATACATTGTGCAAAAGCTGAAATAATAGATAACCAATACAACAGTATAATAAATTGATTACTGATGTTAACTGGGCATACTTTCTAGAATGTGTTGAATCCAAAACTGCATGAAGAGAAAGCTGTGCACACAAAGGGCTTTCTTTAAACCCACTATGACAGATCAGAAGGTTACTGAATGCTCAAAATGTGCCATTAGTAACATTCAGAAATCACAAAAAATCACACAATGTGCCTTTTAAATCAATATGTTTTACAGTTAAAAAAAGGACTTCATTATCAATATTTTCCAAGACAAACAGAAGAACAATACTTACCTTGTATATGCCATCATATCTGTTGCCTTCCTCTGGTGCGTATTTGCTGATCCTTCGACCTTTTGAACTGCGAACAACTCTAACTGGTTTCCCAGCTCTCCAATTTTTAGACTCAGCTCCATTTTTGTCATCTAATGAAGCATCACAATTTAGAGCTAGGGCCCTGAAAAAAACAATTTTTTAAAAGTCTTTCAATACAACAGAATATTTCTTAAAGTATTAGACCATCAGTGAGGATTATCATGACATGCCAAACCATTGCAATTTAATACTCTATAGTCAGCAGAGCATACAGTAGGCTAGCTAAGCATAGAATCACTATGAGTCAACTGCAGTTTGTTCCTATGGAAACAGTATGCCCATCTCAAGTCTAAATGTATCCTCCTTTTTCTTCCTTCACAAAAACATAAGAGTGCTGCATTCAGGCACACAAAGCTTCAGCCGCCAGATGCAGGTGTTCCACAATTTGAAGGGCTCCTAACTTTATTCAGCTATTAAAACTAAACATTAAAGGTTTTCCCCCTCTGTAACCTGTTCCACTTTATCCTTCCATCAACAAGATAGCGATAAGCAGAAATATTGTTTTCCCTCTACAGGAAAAGCTGCAATCCACTTTTGCCTAGCATCTTGATTTATCACAGCACTTTAATTTTCCAAGGTACCTCTAAGATGCTTTAGCAACCTATAAGACGCAACAGACTTAGGATGATTACCTGTTTGAAAGTGCACAGTTTCTCCTTAAAAATGAATGCTTGCTCCTTAAAAAACAAATAGGAAATATTTTTAAAAGCACCTGTTCATGTGTGTTAAAGTTTGATCAAATGAATGTTCCCCAATTCTTTTATTGCCAGAAAGATCTCTTCCACCACTCCCAGTGTAAGTAAATTCATCACCTCGGTCCTAGATAGGAAGATAAATTATCCTTTAAAATGTGAAATTATGATCGAGGATAGTCTGAAACATACAAGTAGAAGATGAAAATGAGAATGAGTCTCATTCAATAACAGCTGTGATATATAACTATGCCAACACTCTGGTGCGCATGCGCGGGTTTGGAATGGCGACCGGGCTTTTTCGCTCCACATTAATTCTGGCGAAAAAGCACCGAGAAGCCTCCAAACGGACCGCAAAAACAGCTGAAAACAGTTCCTGGGAGAGCTCAAGAGCTCCGGAATCCATAGGACTTGCTGAAATCCGGAGGCTCGCATTTTTACTATAGCGGCAGCCCGGGCTACCCAGCTGTGCGAGGACTGCGGCGACGGCGGCGCGCGGCGGTGAGAGCGGCGCGTGGGCGTTCGGAGCCTCCTCTACCACCTTACCATCTCTGGTCTTTTTCGGAAGCCCCTGGTGCTGCTGGTGAGCCCCCCTGGCCGATTACCCGCTGGCCCCTGGCCCTATCAGTCATCCAGAGCAGCGGAACAGCGGCTGCTGAGCTTAGAAGAAAAACGTGGAGGAAAGCATGGAGGAAATGGCGGAGCTAAACAGCTGACTCACAGCATTACATTCTTACATCTTACATCCTCCTTTCCGGCCAGCTTGCTGACTATGCTGGAGCTGAGTGGTGGTGACTGTGTCTGTGAGTCTTGGTGACTAGTGAGTGACTAGTGAGCTAAGAGGGGTGAACTTTTTAACTTAGTCTACTTTAAAGAAGGGGGCTGTCGGAAGCTGTTGGAGGCTGCACTGAATCTACAGATTGAATGGTCGTGCTGGCTACTACCCTAGACGCCCCCCCCCCCTCGGATCTACCTCTGCTCACTTTACTATCTGTTACCTAATTTATTATTTATCATCTGCTGTTTTGCTATTTATTATCGTTGTAGCCCCTTCCGGACCTTGCTCCCTGCTCACTTAATTATTAAGAGGAGTAGGACTGTGGCCAACTGGCAAGGAGCAATAGAGGATGGCGACAGCAGGGACAAGGACTGAGCCCCGAAAATACCAGCAACTTTCCTTCCATTTACAAGAGCGGTGCAAGTTAGCCTCGAACTCTGGCCTCCTACATTGGGGCCCTTATATATCTTTGAGAAAGAGACTTTCGAATATACAGCCCGCTAACCTCCACCAGCGGGGCAAGACTATATGGGAACCGTCTACGAACTCTGGAGCTTTATACTCAATTTTGTTTGTCTACACCCACCTTATATACTATCTACTTTTGACTTGGTGGCTAAGGACATCTCCCCAGGACATAAGAAGGGAGAGGAGCAGACCATCGCTTCCTCCACTGTTTCCGTATCATCATAGATTATAACTGCGCAATTTTAAATAGAATGTTGAGAGCATGGGAGTTGCTTGGAATTGAATGAATGGCCCACTTTTAGTAATTGTTACCTTGTATTTTATATGTTTTAAATTCTTACGTGGGATTTGTTAGAGTGGATAAATGAGAATGCTTGACTCGGAGGACCTGCTGGGGAAGGCGGGAGGAACCGGGGTGGTTGGGGGGGCCATGGACATGGGAGTGGGTCGGAGCATAGCGGTCGTGACAGGGAGAGGCAGATACGGCGGGGACCTTAGGGCTGGCCATTACCGGGGAAGGAGGGTTCGCTACATTACAGAGATCCCTCCTTCCGGCCCTAGGAGTCCCACTCCAAGACCAGATGGCGCGAGTAGTCAGGACCCTGGTCTCAGGCTGTTGTCGCTAAATGCCAGGTCTGTTGTCCACAAAGCTCCCCTCGTCCGGGACTTAATTGTTGACGAGAGGGCAGACCTGGCATGTATTACTGAAACCTGGCTGGGCACAGAAGGAGGAGTCCCCCTTGTAGAGATGTGCCCAGAGGGATTTCAGGTGCTTCATCAGCCGAGAGCCCAGGGAAGGGGTGGCGGTGTGGCTATTGTAATCCGGGAGTCTCTGTTACCTCGTAGGGTCCCTGCTCCGGAGCTTGTCGGGTGTGAGTCTCTGCTGATAAAGTTGGACCTCAAGGGTCAAGTGGGTTTGCTGCTAACGTACCTGCCTCCCAACTGCGTTGCAGCATCCCTCCCCTCACTCCTCGAGTCAGTAGCCGAGCTGGCAGTTGAGTTCCCCAGGCTTATAGTTCTGGGGGATTTCAACTTGCCATCGCTCGGTGAACGCTCTGATGGGGCGCAGGAGTTCATGGCTTCCATGACAGCCATGGGCTTGACCCAAGTAATTCGGGGCCCAACCCATGCAGCGGGTCACATGCTCGACCTCGTATTTCTCTCGGAGCAGTGGATGTGTGATCTTGGTCTGAGGGGTAATGAGATCATACCCCTGTCGTGGTCAGACCATTACCTACTGAGGCTTGACTTCCGGAGGCCAAACCCCCACAGTAGGGAGGAGGAACCGACCAGGTGGTTCCGCCCCAGGCGACTTATGGACCCTTTGAGGTTCCAGACGGAGCTTGGGGTTATTCCTGATACCCTCGCCCACAGTTCGGCGGAGACTCTGGCTGCCGCCTGGCATTCGGCGGCGTCGGAGTCTCTCGACCGGATTGCGCCACTACGGCCCCTCCGGGTCAGTGGATCCCGGAGAGCTCCCTGGTTTACCGAGGAACTCCGGGAGAAGAAACGCCGGAGGAGATGCCTAGAGCACCAGTGGAGGTCCGATAGGTCCGAGGCAAACCGAGCACTCTTAACTACCTGCACCAAGGACTATGTCCGAGCATTAAGAACTGCAAAAAGATCATATATTTCTTCCTTGGTTGCGTCCGCCGAGTCACGCCCAGCCGCCCTGTTCAGGATAACCCGCTCCCTCCTTAATAGGAGGGATGCGGGAGACCCCTTGCAGGGTAGGGCTGAGGATTATGCTCAATTCTTGGCGGACAAAGTAGCTCGGTTTCGATCGGACTTGGACTCCACCACAGTAGATCCAGCTGAGACACAGGAGGATCATTTGCCACATCAGTTCTGGGTTGAGTTCCAGGAAGTTGCCTCTGGGGATGTGGACAAGGCCATCCGAGCTGTAAGTGCCTCCACTTGTATTCTGGACCCGTGTCCCTCCTGGCTGGTGGCTAACAGCAGGGAGGTGACACATGGCTGGATCCAGGCGGTTGTCACCGCCTCCCTTCGGGAGGGGCACTTCCCCGCCGTACTCAAAACGGCGGTGGTGAGACCCCTCCTAAAGAAACCATCGTTAGATCCAGCCATCTTAAACAACTTTTGTCCTGTCTCCAACCTTCCCTTTATCGGGAAGGTTGTTGAGAAGGTGGTGGCCTTTCAGCTTCGACGGGCCTTGGAGGAAGCTAGCTATCTTGACCCCTTCCAGTCCGGCTTCAGACCCGGTTACAGCACAGAAACCGCTTTGGTCGCATTGACCGATGATCTCTGGAGGGCCAGAGATGGAGGCTATGCGTCCATCCTGGTTCTCCTTGACCTCTCAGCGGCTTTCGATACCATCGACCATGGTATCCTTCTGCGACGACTGCGGGAGGTGGGAGTGGGAGGCACTGTTTTGCGGTGGTTCTCCTCCTACCTCTCGGACAGGTCGCAGTCGGTGTTAGTGGGGGGGCAGAGATCGTCCCTGAGGCCCCTAACATGTGGAGTACCTCAGGGTTCGGTCCTATCCCCCCTACTATTTAACATATACATGAAACCGCTGGGCGAGATCATTCGGAGGCACGGGATAAAATACCATCAATATGCGGACGATACACAATTGTATCTGTCCGCCCCGTGCCAACTCAATGAAGCGGTGGACGTGATGAACCGGGGTCTGGAGGCCGTTAAGGACTGGATGAGTGCTAACAAACTGGTGCTCAACCCGGATAAGACCGAGTGGCTGTTGTGTTTCCCCCCCAATAATTTGGCTAATACACCAACGCTTAGGCTGGGGGGTCAAATTCTACACCCCTCAGATAGGGTCCGCAACTTAGGAGTCCTCCTGGATCCACAGCTGACTTTTGATCACCAGCTGTCAGCTGTGACCAGGGGGGCATTTGCCCAGGTTCGCCTGGTCCGCCAGTTGCGGCCCTACCTAGATCGGGGGGCCCTCACAACAGTCACTCGAGCCCTTGTGATCTCTAGACTGGAATACTGCAATGGGCTCTACATGGGGTTGCCCCTGAAGTGCATCCGGCGACTACAGCTAGTCCAAAATGCAGCCGCGCGAGTGATAGTGGGCGCACCTCGGTTCGCCCACGTTACACCTGTCCTCCGCGAGCTGCACTGGCTGCCTGTTGGTCTCCGGGTGCGCTTCAGGATAATGATGACCATCTTTAAAGCACTCCATGGTAGTGGATCTGGGTACTTGAGAGACCGCCTTCTGCCGATTACCTCCCTAAATCGACCAATCAGATCGCACAGACTGGGCCTCCTCCGAATTCCATCTGCCAGTCAATGTCGACTGGCGACCACACGGAGGAGAGCCTTTTCTGTTGCTGCCCCGACCCTATGGAACGAGCTCCCCATGGAGATCCGCACCCTCACCACGATCCAGACCTTCCGCGCAGCCCTCAAGATCTGGCTCTCCCAGCAGGCCTGGGGATAGGCTTCCAATTACCCGCCCGAGTGTTTGATTGCTGAATGAAAGTTGTGTTTTATTATTTTTCTTTTGTTCACAAAGTGTTTGTTTTGACCTTGCACTTCCCCTCCCCTGTGGTTGTAAGCCGCCCTGAGTCCCCTCAGGGAAAAGGGCGGCATATAAATCCCAATAAACCTGAAACCTGAAACCTGAAACCATGTGGTGTGGTCACAGATATTTGGGGAGGTGTTTGTGTGCGGTTATGTTCATATGTGTTTGCATACAAATGCATCTATCTAAAAACACAAAAAAGCATTAACTTCAGTAGGCAGTGTCTTAGAAGGACCAATGTACATGTGGTGCAAGAGGGGAACAGAATACTGATGACATTCTCATTCTGAGTATAAATTGAAGGATTTTTCAACCCCAATCTTCACATTCCATACTCTTCCATTATATCTGTTCTATATCCAGGATAGATGTGAATATAGCAAATTTGACTTAGTGGCAAAGAGCTGGATCTAATAACAGCTTTCTACAAGATTTATGGAATGTCAAGTATATTATCCTCAAATTTCAGGATTAAAAGACTTGCAAAAACTTTCCAAGAATTTCATTAGCTGGGGGACATCAACACATATCAATGCACCTTTTCCATCTATACTGTAAAAATAGTGAATACAAGTATAAACTGCCTAAATATTTTATTGTGTTTGTTATTCTAAAAAAGGTCAACTACTGTATATTTTGGCATATTGACATTTTTTTTTTTTTACATTCAATATTTTCTAGCAGTTTGCCTTAACAATGTCAACTATTCTGGTTTTTGTGCATCTGTAGGTATATGACTGGCTTTTTGTTTCATCACAATTCTTGAAGTTGTACTGTATTATATACACAGTATATATGGATGTAATTACTTTTATTAATATCTTAGTCTACTACTGTGTTTCCCCAAAATAAGACCCAGTCTTATTTCCTTTGGGACACTAAAAGCACCAGGTCTTATTTTCAGGGACTGTCTTACCCGTTTACCTTAGGACCACTGCAGTCATGCCTCCCACACCCCAACACCTGCCGCGCTGGGTGCCCGACTTCTTCTGTGGCTGCTTGCAGCCAGATACCACATGGCTCGTCACGCAGCCTGTGCAAGCTGTTTCCAAGCTGTTTTTCAGCTGATTAAAAGAGTTTTAACTTCTGGAGTGGGGGGGGGGGGGGAAATAATATTTTAAAAAGTTATCATCAGCTATCCGTTTCCTTTGGGCTAAACTCCTTTACCCCAACCATTTCTACTTGACTACACTTTCTTTCATTTTTGCTTCCCTTCTGAGAAGGAAGAAAAGAATGTGAGCAGGGTGGATAAAAATCAATGGTTTTTTTTTTTTTTTAATGGATTTTTAAAAATTTAAATCAGATTTTTAAAAAATTAAATTTATTTTAATAAAATGCTTTTGGAGTAAAAATCTGTCTAAAGTTAAGTTTTCTATTTAAGACACATTAATAATTTAGCTTACTCAGCATGAAAGGGAGCTTAGTTACGTAGCATGAGGCTGCATATTCTGCAATATTGGGACTGTCAGTAAGTCAACAGTGGGTCAGAGGAGGAGCTGCTACAGGACAGAGATGACAGTTGCTTTTTAAAAATTATGATTTAAATCGAGTTGATTTCATTCAAATCCACCCTGGAGCCAAGTATGCATATCTCATGTTCCCACATGCAGCAGGCTGCCGTGTGGAATGTCATGCTGATGTCAGTGCTTGTGTGAGCAGTGGCACAACATGCCACACAGCCTCCTGCCATGAGTGGAGGCATACCATATGCATACTTGGCTCGCATTCTTTTTTGCCTTCTCAGAAGGGAAGCAAGAGTGAAATGAAGTGCAGTCAAGTGGAAATGGTCGGAATGCATTTAGAGTTTAGCCAAAAGGAAATGGATAGCTGATGATAGCTTTTTAAATTATTTCCTGGGGGGAAAAATGCTCCAGAAGATAAAACTGTTTTAATCAGCTTTATAGCTCGGAGACACTTGCATGGGCTGCGCGATGAGCCATATGGCAGAAGTTGGGCAGCAGCACAACAGGTATAGGGATATGAGAGGCGTGGCCACGGCAGTCCTAATGTAAGTAGGCGCGGGGCTCATGGGGCAGCTCCACCCCCACCCTGATTTTTACGCATGCACCTCACCTCATACAACCAGATGGTGGGAGGGGCTTAACTAGGGCTTATTTTGGGGGTAGGGTTTATATTAGGTGCATGCATAAAAATTGGGCTAGGTCTTGTTTTTGGGGTAAGTTGTATTTTCAGGAAAACACGGTATTAGCAAAGGGTGAGTTTGAACAATTTTAAATACAGTTTAATGGCTTTGAGTGAATTCGGACCTCACAGATATGATAAATTACTGATCTTTCTCTCCCTGGCTATATCCATTCCACATGATGTAAACTATACTCCCCTCCAAAATAATTTAATAAAGCACTTAGCAAGACTTAAACGTTTAACTGGTTCAAGCGTGGGAGCATGAATTAAATCTGTTTGAGAGCTGCTATTCTTCTATGGTTGTTTGGGGAAATAAAGAGAAATGTTTGAAGGCTTATGCACCTTTTCCTTTGAAGTATTCTGATTTTTAGCATCAACTATTCAGTAAAATGCGTCATCTCAGTAAAAACTAATTAGCATTTAATGGCAAATGTTACCAATAAACTAAAAGGAATCTATAACAACATTATTAGTACACTGTCTGTATTAATCACAAAATTGTAGGCCTGAGGAATTAGGACAAAACACACAAGTACATTATATCTTGAGGTACTTTGTATTCAAACATGAACCATGGATAATAAATAAAAAGAAACATTAATTAAATATCAAAGCATGCCAGTTAGCACCAATTCAATACTATCAGATGTACCTGACTAAATCAACCAAACATTGTAGCAGTTGATAAGCTGGATTTACACAATAAAAAATGTTAATAAATTATCTAGTAAATTGAAATGTTTTATAAATTTCATAAGCAACTTATGAAAGCCAAAATTCTAGTAAATATTCTAATAAAATTATATGAATGTATGTTTGGTTGCACTGCTGAAATACCTTTTTTTTCATTTGCTAGATACATTTCCCATCTTTATTTTGTGCAGCTTAATCTTCAACCCTGATAACTTTAGGACCTGTGGACGTCAGCTCTCAGAATTCCTCAGCCAGCCAGGCAAGTCCACAGGTCTTAAAGTTACCAAGATTAGAGACCCCTGCTAATAAAATATTCCCTCCTCCAGAGGTGGGTTCCTACCGGTTCAGCCGAACCGGTAGTAACTTGGCAGCCTGGGTCACTGGAATTGGCAGCGACCCAAGCCTGCCACGCCCCTGAACCAGTTCTCCCGGCAGTGCCATAGGGGCCACCATGTTGTTTTTGGCTTCTGCACATGCGCAGAAGCATTTTCTAGTACTGTGCATGTGCGTACAGCGCGCATCACAAACAAACTGGCAGTAGCTGCTGCCAGAACCCACCATGCCCTCCTTCCATTTTCTTCACAATAGCACTGCAAAGTACATTGGACTTATGATTGGCCCAAAATCACCCAACAGCCTTTCTTTTAAAATGTTTTCCCTCTATTGTTACAATTATTGTATAAGCCCTGTACAAAGGTCAGAAATAAAAAATAGAATATCTTATTTAATAGAGCAGTGGTTCTCAGCCTGTGGGTCGGGACCCCTTTGGGGGTTGAATGACCCTTTCACAGAGGTTGCCTAAGACCATCGGAAAACACATATTTTCAAAAAAATATGGAAAACATAAAATAATTTTATGGTTGGAGGTCACCACAACATGAGGAACTGTATTAAAGGGTCGCGGCATTAGGAAGTTTAAGACCCACTGTAATAGAGAGTACATTGTAAAAAGAAGTATTCTGTACAGTAGTGCCCTTTCCTGCTTCCTTTAATTTATCTTCCAACATTAACTACTACCTAGATAATCAAACTTTGCTTTACATTTTATTGTTCTTTCTTTCTAGTCGGACAACATAACTACAGCTTCATTCTAAGTCTCCAATACAAATCTCTTTTGCCAAAAACAACTCCTAGCAACAGAAAGAAATATCATGTCCTGCCTCTGGCTAAATATCAATTCTGATTTAGCTAGTTAAGGTGAATCATTCGAGCTGTCAGATTAATAAACATCTATAATTTTTCTCTCCTTCTCCAGTTAGAATCTCAGTATAACTGAATGCTAGGACCCACTGACATTTTGCTAACACAAAAATATATGCATTTTAAATATTAAAAAACATTTTACCAGCATGTTTATATCTTTACATAGGATGACATAAAACAATCCAATAGAGCATTAATACATAAACTAATCAGAATATAGAACTTACAACTTCATCTTCAAATCCTCCAGCCAACACAAGGGAGTACGCTCCATCGTTACTACGTCCATGGATTCCACCAACATGAGGTCTATGAACACCTGCTTCACTCACCTTTAAAATAAACAAGTTTAAAATATGTTCCTATTTTTAATAGCATAAGTGAAATATCAGTGCATCTATTTTAAATACTTTTATCTTATTTTCCTGAAAAAATGTACTCAAAAGCTATTGAATTGTACTCAAAACACTTCCCAGTTTCAAAAATATTTTGTCATATATTACAATGCTGACATTTTTTAAACGGTAACTTTAAAACCTGAGTCCATAGAGCAGTAAATTTATGTTTGGCAATTATTCAAGACAAAAGATTTATCTTACAATAAAGATATTAACCCAGCATCATAAAAGGTTAACTTATACTGATATACTGATAAGATTCTGTCAATAAATCTGCATGACAATGGGAAAAATTCAAAAGCAGCTACTAGTACAACATAAAAACTAATTGGCTTCAAATATGACATTAAAAACTCAAGTAATGATTTATGCACTCATGCAAATGACACAATGCTGAAACAAGAGTAGAAACCAGTATATAGAAAATATATCTACATACCTGCACTCTAAATTTCCATGTTGCTCCAACAGGAACACCAGGTATAGGTCCATAATGGTTAGAAGGAACAATAGTGCATTCCTTAGTACGGCCAACACAGGCCATGCCCTACCATCATCAGAAGAACAAGCAAGCAATTAATCATAGTAATTGTGAAAGTTTATTAACAAATATGTGTTTTAGCAATGTTTTAGTTCACAGTTATTGAGATAAGTGTATTCAAGCGCTGTTTTGAAACCAGACTGGTGAGCAATAAAAAAATGGTCGCAGTTGGCTTTGCTAATTTTTTTTTGAGAACAGCTACTATGAATTATACATAAAACCAGCAAACTTCCCTATTAGCAGCACATAAAAGATAGCATAAGAATTAAATTGTTTACCAGAGTTGCTGTCGTTATTCAGCATGGTCACAAGACTTTATGCCTTATTATCACTGAATGAGGGTGGTCCTGGCCCAATCATTATGGATAAATGTGGACTACTATATTTAAATATTTCCTAACATACATTTTAATGAATATTTTCAGAATTCTCCATCCAGAATAGGTAGAACAAAATATTTCATTGGAACCAGTCAACCGTCTAAATTAAATTCCATTATTAATCCTCATCTCAATATTTTTTTAAAAAACAGACAGGTTCATAGTGATATAGGGAACATTTTTAGATGCCATAGTACAAGCTAACTAAATCTTCATACGTTTATTAAATTGCGCCCAAAAACTGATTAGAACCCAGTTAAGACTTTAATTCAAATATTATCCATCTTCACTGATGTATTTTCAACTAACTGAATATCTGAAATATTCTTTTTCAAAATCATTCACATACAAAGCACTGAAATATTCATGTTTGAGAAATAAAATAAATAATACAATAGTAATATGCTAAAAAAACCAAAACATCTATTTTCATGTAATTGGTACCGTAAATGTCATAGTAATCTAAAATAATGCAAAAGATATTGCAAACAATTAATTTGGGGTTCTGTGGCATAAATTAATTAATTAAATAAATAAATAAATAAATAGCAATAGCACTTAGACTTATATACCACTTTATAGTGCTTTACAGCCCTCTAAGCAATTTACAGAGTCAGTATATTGCCGTCAACAATCTGGGTCCTCATTTTACCCACCTCAGAAGGATGGAAGGCTTAGTCTGGTGAGATTTGAACTGCCAAATTGCAGGCAGTTGGCAGTCACCAGAAGTAGCCTGCAGTACAGCACACTAACCACTGCACCACCCAAGCAACCAGATTTTTTAAATGACTGTAGTTACTTTTAAAAACTACTCTAAAATAACAAACTTCATTTGACTTTGCTAGCAAAACGGAAGGGAAAAAAAGCACACTCTAAAATAATTTCAATTCCTAATCATGATTTAATTCCATACTATGTTTACAAAAAATCATACTTAAGTATGATGTTTAAACTGAATCAAAAATGCTTTGTTTCAGACAGGGGAAATAGCAGCTAATAGTGATTTTGAATAACTTGTCTGAGTTTTTGTTTCTGGGGTTTATTTTATGTGGGAATTACATTTCATACTTGGGATTATGAAGCTATGGAGGATATTAGTAAACAATTATTTTTTTAAACTTTTTTTAGATTCTTGAAACTGCTTGAAGTTTATAAGTGAGGAAATAAATAAATGTTTAGAGATAATACATACAAAGGTATCTAAATGTTATTTACCTTGCCCCAATCACGTTGGCTGTCAGTGTAGGCAGAGGGCATCTTTGCTTTCTTTTTACTTTGTTTGAGCTTTTCTCCAGCTTTTACAACCTCGTTAGAATCATTTTTACAGGAAGGACAATACCTAAAATATTAATTATTTTAAAATCTGTTAAGCTATAAATAAAATACAAATAATACCAATATATGAATTTTATACAATATGCATCTGAAACACAACTCCTTGTGGTTTTATATTTTGTATTTACATTTCTTGAAACCCCTTTCTTCTTTTAATCATAGGGATATTGTTTATTTATTGTATTTTTTGTTCAAGTAGCTATAATTTTATCACCATAGTATCGTGTAACAGACATTAGATTTACAAATTGATTCAAAATCATCAAGCAAACTCCATGACTGATTAAATCTCCAAAGTCTCAGTTCAAGACCTACACTAGATAATTTGGCTTATAACAGTTGGGACTGGAATTTCTACCACTAATTGATAAAGCATAAACAGATCACTTAATGATGGCAATCTCTCGAGTGTCTGTTGCCTTCATTAACTGAAGCCTATGGTTGTTACATGAGACAACTTCCTGCTGGCCTCCATAACCAAAGTCAGTGGGGAAGCCAGAGCCAGAAATTGCAAGTCCTAGACTGGCAGCCGGGTAAGGCTAATAGCAATAGCACTTTGACTTATATACCGCTTCACAGTTATTTTACAGCCCTCTCTAAGTAGTTTACAGAGTCAGCATATTGCCCCCAACAATCTGGGTCCTCATTTTACTGACCTTGCAAGGATAGAAGGCTGAGTCAACGTTGAGCCACTCAGAATTGAACTCCTGAACTGAACAGTGAGTTAGCCCTACAGTACTGCATTCTAATCACTGCGCCACCACAGCTCTTTAATGCTAATGCTGGGTGGGGAAGGGAGTGCAGGGAAGGATGAAAAGAGGCATGCAGTAATGGCTGGCACGAGCACAGAAGGACTGGGGGGGGGGGGGGAAGTATACAGGTGGGGCAGACTTATCCCAGTGACTTGCGACCTTCCTGACAGATTCCCCATTGACTTTCTTGGGAAGCTGCTAGGGTAAGTGGCAGATGACAACAATGTGATCATGGGGCACTACAACCTGTCATTCATGCAAACTGGTTGTCAAGCACCTAGACTGCAATGATGTGATCATAGAGGAACATTTCGTCCAATATATTAGGTGGGGTATCTAACCATACCATATATTTCTCCCAAAATATTGTATGAGGGGTTTGATCTTGAAATAAACAGGGCAAAATTAGGCATAATTTGCTGCTTCTTTCTTGGCTTTAAGTTTGGATTTGACACTGTGTTCTATAAAATGCAAAATTAAACCATGATCCCATGTTATAATCATTACAGCATAGAAGAAACAAAAACACACTAGGACAAATCTGATACATTTCTCCAATGTAGGAGTTATATGAGGGAAGCTGTGATCATCACTATCTCCTGCAGCTGCAGGTTTAGGATATCACATTTGGTAACAGCTGGCTAAGCGAACAATATAACAATTACACTGTCCAAGATAATTAAGCCTTGATTTGAGCAAGAACTGTTAAATGATAGTTACCCTAATTAGACAGGTTTTATGCTCAACAACTCCTGGATATTCTCTATGATAAGCAGAACAAAAAAACTTACTATCTCAGCAAATACTTGAAAAATTCTTCATTCTACAAAAACTGTATGACATTCCAAATTTAGCTTCTAAATAATGTTAATTCCTAAAAGACTGCAATTATTTTGAAATTCTGAACACTTGGAAGGAACTGCAAACAATCTCCTGGTAAACACAGCTTCTATTTGGTTCCTGTCAGAAATAGCTAAGTAAATCACAGAGCTGAAGGTTATGAACAAACCAACTCTTTCAATTCTGAGTACAACAGGGTAAAGCGAATATTTGAATTTCCACACCTATAAATTACAGAAGGAATTGATCTTTCTTTAGAAACTCACTGGTAAAAGGAACAGGAGCAATCAACTTACTATACAATAAGCCTATGCTTACTGTTGTGGCCCAGTAGGAGCCATTGGAGCTGCCACCAGACTCCGACAGCGAGGGGCCCTATGAGTCCGCTCTGGAGGACCCTGGAGAGGGTTCCGACTCCGAGCAGGGCTCAGAGAGGCAGGTTGGCCACCAGGAGGTGCCTGAGCCTTGGACCAGTGGGGAGGAGACAAGGGAGAGTGAGCCGGACGCCAGCAGTGAGTTGTTCCTGGGTGCTCGGCACTGAAGAGCTAATAGGCGTAAGGAACAGTTGCGCAGTTACAGGAGGTAATTGCACTCAGCTGGTGGTCATTAGGCTCCTCTCCAGACTATAAAAAGACTGCTTGTGCACATGCCCCTCTTGCAGAAGTCGATGCAGGAATTAATGTCGGAGAACATTATTGTGAGCTTGGTAGGCTGGATTGCTACCAAGCCTTCTCTGTGCTGGATTGCTGCCCAAGCTTGTCTGTGCCGATTTGCTGCCAAGGATCTGTCTGTCTGTTAATTAAATGCCGTAACTTATCTTTGGCTTGGAGTGTGTGTTGGTGTGGGACGAGGGGGGTCAGAACAGGTTACTATACATGGTTTCAATATCTAATACCACATATAAGATGAACTCCAAGAATTTCTAAAACTACACATACATACATACACACTGTATTTTATATATATATATATATATATATATATATATATATATATATATATATATATATATATATATATATATATATATATATATATATATATATATATGTGTGTGTGTGTGTGTGTTTTTATTTGTGCTGATAAATAAATAAAGGAAGACTAGTATAGATCTATTTCAAGCTATTCAAGCTCCCTTTATTTATTTATCATATATATATATATATATATATATATATATATATGTATGTATGTATGTATGTATGTATGTATGTATGTATGCATGCATGCATGTATGTATATGTATATATGTATATATGTATATATGTATATATGTATATATGTATATATGTATATATGTATATATGTATATATGTATATATGTATATATGTATATATGTATATATGTATATATGTATATATGTATATATATGTATATGTATGGTTAACACATCTGCCTAAGAGGCAATAGAGCACAGGTTCAATTCCCAACAAGGGTGTGGCTAGCTGATGAGAGCTAAATAGCTTGAAATAGATCTATACTAGTCTCCCTTTATTTATTTATCAGCATAAATATAACAAATGTAACAAAAAGGCAACAGTAAAAAATATTGGGTTTCTGTCTGGATGGTCTCTTGTGACGAGCCGAAGACAGAGAGTGGAAGTGTGACCTTCCTCCCATATTTGGGCATACCAGGGGTTGTGACTTTAAATATATACCTCTCACCCTGGCTGGCTGATAAGGAGTCGAGCTCTGTAGCTCAATGGTTAACACATCTGCCTAAGAGGCAATAGAGCACAGGTTCGATTCCCAACAAGGGTGTGGCTAGCTGATGAGAGCTAAATAGCTTGAAATAGATCTATACTAGTCTCCCTTTATTTATTTATCAGCATAAATATAACATACATACATACATACATACATACATACATACATATATATGGCTTTCTGCCTGGATGGCTCCCAGAGTGAGCCGATAAGACAGAAAAGGGAAGCAGTATGCTCCCGCCCATATTTGGGCATAACAGGGGTTGTGACACAATACATATCTATTTCCCTGGCTTAGCTGATAAAGGAGGAGAGCCTGTGGCTTAGTGGCTAATATAACTGCCTAATATGTAATACAGCCCAGGTTGGATTCTCAGTAAGGGTATGGCTAGCTGATGAGAGCTAAATAGCTTGAAATAGATCTATACTAGTCTCCCTTTATTTATTTATCAGCACAAATGCAACACACATGCACGCACACACACACACATATACATACATACATACATACATACCCAATGTAAGTAAGTAAGTAAGTAAGTAAGTAAGTAAGTAAGTAAGTATGTATGTATGTATGTATGTATGTATGTATGTGCTGCCAGATTCCCAATAACTCTGGGTACCTCACTACTATCAAAACAAGAAAATTTCAATAAAACCAATTAAAAGAAAAAAGTGTGTGTGTGTGTATGTGTGTGTTTCTTACCAGTCCTCATCTTCTGGTATTTTGCTTAGTGGTGGGTTCAGGCAATATATGTGGTAAGCCATATTACACTCATCACAGAGAAGTTGCATGTGTGCATCCTGTTTTCCACCACATAAATAACAAGAACAAAATCGGCATTCTTTATCTGGGTCAGCTCTGCAATGTTTACATTCAGGACCACTCTTCCCTGCAAAGAAGAAAAGAAAGAAAGAGAAAGTAAGAGAAATAAAGTGATTAAAAGGGTCTTGAACACCAGCTGCACAGAAAAATAATTATATAAACAACAATATTGAAAATATTAATAAGCAGGTATTAATGCCTAGATTGTTAAAACCTTTTTTTTTTTTTTTGCTTCTGAAAAAGCAAATACAATGATAATCAAGATTCCCTAGCTTGGCTTCCTGTGGTGACAGCCATCAGGAAAACAAATTGAAATGCAAGTGATTGCAAGCTACCAGACAGTCATTCATTCAAGATCATGAACTATGAAGTGTTTACTATTTGTTACTGGACAGAATATATTTGCGGAGAGAGCTGCATCACACATTTTTTATGTCTTGATGCACATAAATACAAAGTCAGAGGAAACATTATCATATTATTAAAAATGCATATTGTCTTACTGATTTCCCAAAATGCATGTAGAAAAGTTTTAATCTACAGGAACACATAGTCCAATATATATAAACAAAGAAAAGCACCCCGGCATCTGGGGAGATAGAAAATTAATATTGGAAGACTAGATGAAGTTTGCCTTCCAGTAAGGGATCTTGATAACTTATGTCACTTGGATCCCCTGTAAACATGGCAGAGAAGAGTTAGTCTCTAGACTGTTGCTGGTGCATTAGCTGCTCCTTTAGGTGGCAATTCAATTCAGCCTTCTGAATTCCTTGCATTTGTGGTTTTATATTGGGGAAGAAAGAGTATCTTCCTCTTGATTTCAACCAGTATCTGGTCTAAGGAGACACCAAAAGGCCTCTTTCCTTGAGGTAACTGGAGGATAATACTGACTTAAGAGGCACCAAGATAGAAACCAGGAGAATGTTAAGTTCTAATCCTGAAAGCCGGCTAGGTAACTTTGGCTCACTCTCTCTGCTCAGTCTAACTCACCTCACAAGATTATTGTGGGGAAAATAGGAGAAGAATATTAGATATTTATTATTATTATTATTTTTTATAAATAACTTGAGGCAACCAATATACCTAATACCCCTTACTCCTTATTTTTCCCACAACAAGTGTGTGAAGTGGGTTGGGTTGAGACAGAATGACTGGCCCAAAATCACCCAGCCACCTTTTATGCCTAAAGTGGGACTAGAAATCACAGCCTCTTGTTTATTTGCCTGGTGCTTTAACCATTAGGCCAAACGGATTCATTTGAAACTGTTGCCTGGAATGTCAAATCACACTGGAAAAAAATACTTGCACTGAGTCCCTGGTAGGCAGTTTTTCATCTATCTAAAAACTCTTTCCTTCCTCACTAAGGACCTGGGGAAAAGATAGTTCTTTGGGCAAGTGGAAGAGAGCTACTTGGGCTGTTGATTATGTCTCCTAGAGAAACACCTGTTGAAGAAAGCCTGCCCAAGCCATCTGAGCATTCTTTCAATATGTCCTCTTCCTCCTATAATTTCTTTTCTTTCCTATAAATTCAATCAAGCAGTAATTTACTATAGTAGTCGGGACTGAAGAAAGGCCGTAGGATTACTCTCTAGTGCCACCTTGGGCCTATAAAAGACAATAATTAACAAAGGAGGTTGGCTGAATAAGCAACATTTAAATATATGGCAGTGAAAGCATAAATGTGCAAATCATTGTATTCTGATTTTCTTTACATATATCTTTCTCTACAAATATCTAAATCACATTGTAATATAAAATTATCTCTATGAATTGTATATGTATTGAAGAATATATTAATCAAATATATTTCTTTTAATAATATGTTTAAAATACTATTCAAAAATGGGAAACCTTTCATGGGCAGACTAAATACCTACTTTTGAACTCTCCATCTGCAAATGTCAATGGATATGCTCCTGGTTTTTCAATCTTGTATATTTCTTCTATAAAACATAGTTTGCAATCATTTATTACATCTTCTGGGCTCCTGAAAATGAAAAAACAAAATATTCAACTCAATTTATCTCAGTCTTTTGTTAATGCTATTCAATGGGACACAACATAAAATTACTGTGCAGTATACATTATATGCTTGAAGAAGATTCACGGACTGAACTAAAAAGTAAATAGAAGCATGCTTCAAACTCAATTCTGAAATAGCAATATTATAATATTAATCCAGAAAATAAAGCACTTTCAAATAAACTCATATGATGCCAATAGAAATGGAACCAAGTAAATAAGGAAACTAATATGCTTGAGGGCATATATTTTTAAAGAGCCAAGAATATAACATATTTAGAAATCAGGTGAAATCAAAGAAAAAAATTAAAGAAACAAGATATTAGCATAGCTGACATCTAAATTAGAACTGTGAAATTAAAAGATGAAGACTTTTGATTTTAGATCTGATTTATACTGGACAAGCAAAATATGTTTATTTATTTCTGTGTAATTAAATGTACAAGCATATTCAACTCTAGCAGGAAATACTCTTTATATTTTCAGAGTATAATACTGGATAGTAGTTTAATTAATGAAATACATTTTCTAGTTAGCCTTCCTGTCACTATATAATATTGCAAAAGTTCCATACAGAGAAACATAAGCTTACCAATCTAACTTGCTTAATTTTTCATCTTCAAAACATCTTCAACAAATGTTTTGTTGAAAACAAAGCAAAGCAAAACAAAACAAAACAAAACAAAAAACAGGATAAACTTGCATAAACCACATCCCTTCACATAAATCCATTAATATCTTATGCTGCTTTATGGGCAAAGCTACATATTCAAATCTAGTTTTTATCATGAATTGCCACACATTACTTAAACAAATTGCCAGCAATAAAGTTTGCCTAAATTTGAAATATAATTCATTCTTTTCCTTATGAAATACCTGTAATTGCTTCTTTATTTAGGGCTTTTTAATAATTGAAATAGTAACTTAAATAATTAAAAAAGTAATTTACTCGTTCATTTATTTCATATGGCTACTAACTTGCTAATTGTAGCATCAATTAAGTGGGCAACAATGATAAGTGAATACATCAGGATTTATAATATAACTTAAATGTAAATTGCTTTTACATTTTCTTCAGCATTACCAATCATTAGCTTTATACATTTCCAGGCACAAAGGACTGTAGTTATTTCCATGAATAAAACTTACGAAGAACTTATCTTTTCTAATGTATTCAGGGAGATATTCAAGAGTCTTCTGATGTAAGAGAAAATAAATTATTTAAGGTTTAACTATGCTACTTTCTGCTATTATCCTTTTTTTTTTTTTGCAGATGCGTTCATTATATTTATTATTCTTTCTGATTTTACAAAAGGGCTGTTCTCTTTCAGGATATTGGCAGTCCTCTGCTACCACAATGAATATCAATACATAGCCAAGATATTTCATTCCGCAGGATTATGAGAATGCTGAAATAAGCATAATCTGAGGGAAAGAAAACTAATGAGTTGGTGACTTGTTTCAGCTCTCTCAAAAGCTTGTTGCAAAGTGGAAAAAACATTTAAGCTGAGGAGAAAGGGGAAGAGCACATACATCCACCTCCTGCTCTTGCCTCTTGTCCAAACATAACACTGCTCTGCTAATTCAGCCATTTTTTCGGTGCTGAGTAATTTCTCTTTTCTTGCCAAGTTCAATTCTGAGACCTAAGTCTACTTCACATTTGAGAACACTGATTAACTAGAGAGAGAATTCTTCCTTCTGGAAGGCAAAAATTACCACAGTGAAGTATTCCATTTGCATACTCTTTATTTCCAAAAAGCCAAAATGATCTGGCAAATCAGAAGGATAACATGGTTGAAATGTTGCTTCTTGCTATGTTCCTGAAACATAGAAATCACTACAATACTGTCATATTTCTGGTGTATCATTTCCTTTGTAATTTCATGGTATTTCTAAAAACCAAAATCTAAGCATCTTAATTTCTATATAAGTTGAATTAATCTGTCCCTGAAGCTAAAAAACCAGACCTATCATTATGAAAAAAATAGGCTGTGATTTACGTTCAGTTATCAAAAGTAAGCCTATAATGAACAGAATTTTCTGCTGAGCCGATTTCTCCAGAATTGTAGTTTACGTATTTCAAATAATAGCTGGAAAGAGAACAACATGAGTTAAAGCATGATATAGTAGTTAAGGTGTTGACCCAGAGGCAGAATGGGCGTTGGCCTTATCTGATACGCCCATTCTCTGGGAGGTGGAGATAGCAGCCAGGAATGAAAGGGGTTTACTTCATCTGTCATCCAATCGGATGTGACAACATGCCTCCTCTCGTAGCTTCTCCAGCTTTTTGACAAAGGTGTTGCTGCAGACTGACGTGTGGCGGTGAAGAAATGTCTCCTATCAGGTCCAGGACCGAACACCTATCTGGGTGGGGCTGGATGATATCTCCATCTCCCAGAGAATGGGCATATCAGGTAAGACCAACACCCATTCTCCATAGTGATGGAGATAGCATCCAGGAATGGAACATACCAAAGCCTGGCTTGTCCTTATGGGTGGGCCACAGTCCAGTCCAAAGTCCCATGAACTGTGTACTCTCTGCAGAACCTGCTTACCAAAGACCTCCTCTGCAGAGGCAAAGATGTCCAACTTGTAATGGTTGATGAAAGGCGATGGAGAGGCCCAGGTGGTGGCTCGACAGATTTCTTCTATCGAGGCCTGTGTTGCTCATGCTGCAGTCATTGCCGCACACCTGGTAGAGTTGGTGGTAATATTTCTTGGAGGTGGTAAAGCTGTAACTCATAGGCCTTTGCAATGTAAGCCCTGATATGTCTCAAAGAAGATGGGGTAACCTTGTTGCCCATCGTGGACGGCTGAAAGGAGACGAGCAAAGACTCTGCCTCTCAAAGAAGAGGTCCTTCTGATGTAAATGCGGAGAGCCCTCCGTACATTTAGCATGTGCTACTTCCGCTCCAGATGATGAACAGGTTCAAAGCAGAGGTTTGGCAGCACAAGCTCTGGGCTCAGGGAAACCAAGACAAAGGATGGGTCCAGCCACAACACCACCTTGTCCAAGTAAAACACACAGAGATCTTGTCTAACAGACAAGGCTGCCAGCTCCAAAACCCGCCTGGTTGATGTGATGGCCATCAAGAACGCCACCTTAAAGGTAAGGTAACACAGGCAGGTAGTCAGTCCTCAACGATTCAAAGGGCCCCCCGGTGAGGGAGTTCAGTATCTTGGTGAAGTCCCACTGGGATATCTGAACAACCGGGGTTTGAGGTTGGTAGCACCCCTTAAGAACTGTCAGATCAAAAGATGGTGGGCCAGAGATTCCAATGATCCGTATGTCAAAACTAAAGATAGGGCTGCTACCTGTCTTCTGAGAGTATTGGGGGATAGTCCACTATCAAGTCCTTCCTGAAGGAAATCCAGGACCCAAGGAATGGAGACCTCTGGTGAAGATGAGATCCTTACTTGAGCACCAGCAGCAAAAGGCTCTCCAGGTGGCATCGTATATACAATTAGTCAAAGACCGTAGTGATGCCTGCAACGTCTTGATGACCCTGGTGGACAGATTGTCCTTGCTCAGGACCCTCCTTTCAATCGCCAGGTGGTCAACTGGAGCAACTGAGGGTCCAGGTGGACCACAGACCCCTGACTGAGTGAGCTCTTAGTTGGAGGGATCCTCCAGGGTGGAGTCATGGAAAGGTTCACCAAGTCTGTGAACCAAGGCCTTCTGGGCTAGTGGGGCACCAGGAGCAGTACCTCCTCCTCCAGCATCTTCCTGATGACTCTCTGGGTGAATGGAAGAGGATGGAAGGCATACAGTAGCTCTGAAGGCCAGACAGCAGAGAGCAGCTTCCCCCTCTGTCCTGGGGCTATGTATCTGGCATAGTACCTGGGCAGCTGGCTGTTGTCTGGGGTGGAAAAGAGATCGACTACTGGAAGACCAAATCGTCTGTCAGTTCCCAGAAAAGGTTTGGGTAGAGGCACCACTCTGCATGGTCGACTGGAGCTCAGCTGAGCCAGTCCACATGTACATTTGCCACCCCCAACATATGTTCTACCCTAATGGACAGAAGGTGTATTTCCGCTCAGAGGCCCAGCTGTTTGGCCTTGAGCATGAGGGACCAGGAGCAAGTTCCGCCCTGGCGGTTGATATGTACCTTTGCGATCGTGTTGTCTGTGAAGACCAGAATGTGCTTGTTCGCCACATTGTCCTGGAAATCAATGAGGGTCAGATGGATTGCCCGCAGTTTGAGTCAATTTATGTTGTGACTCAAATCCTCCTGAGACCACTGACCTTGTGTTATCAGCAATTGTAATTGAGCTCCCCATCCAAAGAGGCTGGCATCGGTTGTCAACGTCAGTGGTCTGGATCTCTGAACTGGAAATATCCAGGGACAACTACCACTCCAGTGACCTGATTACCCCTGGCAACATCTGCACCTTGTCCAACGAGCAGCTCCTACCAACCCTTTGATGTGGTAGGAGAAACCACTGAAGGCATCTGCTGTGGAGCCGAGCCCGACTGAAAAACAGGGCACCATCTTTTCCAGCAATTGGGAGAGCTGGAGCAGCGGTACCTGACACTCCCTCCATAGGTGGCCTGCCAAAACCTGTAGACTGGACTGGCAATCTTGGGAGATTTAGACCATGCACTCTGTGTTATCTATGATTGCTCCCAGGTGCACCAGATGAGTTGTTGGGGTGAAGTGGCTCTTGCCTAGGTTTATGGAAAACCCATGGTCCTGGAGAACCTGAAGTGTGAGCTCCAGGTCTTTCTCCACCTGTCCTTCCAATCTGCACTGAAGAAGGATATCGTCCAGGTAGCACTGGATCCTGACTGGCATGGGTTGGAGCTGCCCCGCTAGGGCTGCGAGCAGCTTGGTGAACACTCTGGAGCCGATAAAAAGCCAAAGGACAGGGCTCTTTATTGATAATGCTTCCCCCATAGAAGAAGCGGAGACACTGCCTGTGGGCAGGGAGGATGGGCACATGCAAGTATGCCTCTGTGAGATCTACCAATGTGAGGAAATCGCCATCCAGAATGGTCTGGAGTGAGTGAGTGATCTTGAACTCTCATAGATAATGTGATGGTTCAGATGCTTGAGGTCTAGAACTGCTCTCCAGCTCCCTGAGGCTTTTGGGACTATGAACAGGAGGGAGTAGAACCCCTGACTCTGTTGATCCTCTGGAACTGGCTAGATCGCCTGAATTTCCAGAAGCCCTTTCCGTTGGAACAGGAGGCTGCTCGACCTGCTCTTAAAGAGAACCAGCCTCCGAATCAAACCCTTGTTTGTTGTTTTCATTTTTGCAGGAGTTGAGAAATATCCAGAAATGGAGAATTTAAACACACGTCTTGTCCTAAGAAAAACTGAGGCTAAAAGCTGGGAGGAGCTACCAGACGAGACGTGTTGTCACAGTAAACCCCTTTCATTCCTGGATGCTATCTCCACCAGTATGGAGAAAGATCCAGATTTTAGTCCACTCCCAGCCATAGAAGTGCATTAGATGACTTTAGACATGTCACTCTCTCTTTATCCAACCTATCTCACAAGTTATTGTTCTAGAGAAAAAATGGGAGGATAGAGGACTATGTATGCTGTCTTGAGTTCCAAAATGAAAGTAGGGATATAAATCTAATATTAGAAAGACAGAGCAGTATTGCGTTTAACTTCTTGCTATAAAAAAAATACCATTGAAAGAAATTACAGGTTTTGTGCTATATGAGAAGGTTTTATTTACTGAAATAATGTAAAAAATTTAGATAGATTGCAGTATCAATCAATAAAATCTTACCCCAGCATAATTTTGGCATAAGCCTCTTTGTTAGTCCTTGAAATTTCCCTCAAAGAGGTAATTTCTGCATCAAACCAGAATCCTCTTTCTTCTGGACTCTCTACGTTGTAATTAACCATCACCATATCACCTACATGTAATTCATTCCATTTCAAAATAGTTCTTGCTCGAGGCCGCAGATTATGGACAGTCATTTCCACAATGCCACTTTCTGGGTATCTTGAAGAAAGAATGAAAACAAAAGTTGTAATAACCTCAATATCATAATGCAAATTCTTAATAATCTATATAATACAACAGTGTACCACCCTTAAAAATCAAGCCCATAATGGATGGGAATCTGCTTTTGAAACACAGCAGGATTTTACTGTCAATGTGAGGAGTGTTCCCCAAAGACCATTAATGCACATGAAGGATTGTAAAGATGCTTAAAGAATTTCTCAGTGGTGGTTTTATATTTAAAAATTATGAGACACACTGATGGGACTGAACTAGCTTTTAACTGTAACACATAAAATAAAAATCACTGGGACATCAATATAATTCATTGACAGAAAAATGCTTTTATTTTCTCAATGTGACTATAAAGAAGTGAGCATAAATCTGAATAACTATCTTATTTTGAGATATATAGAAGAACAGTAGATTCACTCCAGTTCTAAAAATGTATTTGTAAATAAGCCCTAGTAATTTCAGTAAAACATAAGTTTTAGAATTTCAATGTTATTTCAGTTTCCATAAATAATGATAACAAAAGATCTGAAGAGGGATCTAAGGCTGTAATTAATGTTTCAACAATAGTGGCCTCTGAAGTTCCCTGAAGCCTCCGGAGGGCAAAAAACGGCCCAATATGCAAACCAGAAGTTTGAAAATGGACTGTTTCCGGCCTTCAGACAGCCTCCGAGGAACGGGGGAGGCAGTTTTCGCCCTCCCCAGGCTCCTAGAAAGCTGTGTGTGCATGCGCAGGCACTAAGTTATGGGGTGGGCACAATAGCATGCATGCTTGTGTTTGGCACCTGAGGTGAAAAAGGTTCGCAATCACTGGTCTAGGCTAATATTGAAAGACTTTAGATAGACATTTTTACATGTAAAAACAATTACAAGTTTCAAACTTCAAATATATATATCTATATCACATCATTAATAGTTATCAAAATGATTACAGCTTTAATAGATTTCTGTTCTAAGAGATAGAAAGCCAAGATCATTTGACTGCATGAATTTAATTGTACAATTACTTATAAAAACAGATTGAATATATTTTTGAAAACTTATCTCTGAATCAGTAAAACAAACAAACAAAATAAGATCTATTTATATAGAAAGGGAACAACTGCTTCTCCACGTTCTATGTTGCAGATTAACACTCATGATTATGTCATACAATCACATTTATCTCTGCTTATATCAATTATCAAAAAAGGCTTTTATAAAAAGATGAAATACAACATCACTGGAATTAAATATCTAACCACTGAATTCTTTTCTAGAATTCTACTTCAGTAAACACCTTTTATAATGATGCATTTATATAAAATAAACATGGGGATCTTTTAGTCCATTGGCCACTGTATTCTCCATCTATCCATCCCCTCTACTCAAGATCTTCCTTCCTATAGTTCATATTTAGAAGATGAGCTACTTTCATACCAACAGCATGAAAAAATAAGGAAATTGCTTATGGAAGAAAAACTCTTCTTGCAACAAGGACAGCTCCAATTCCTTTCTCTACTGTATAATACAGAAACTTGTTTCTCATCTTTTCCGTTTGTATTAAACAGAAAATCAGTAAAGCATACACAGCAGAATGGATTGTGATTCTGCCTTCGGGAAAACAGATCCTGTGTCCCACAATCAAAGTAGGCCTTGAATGTAAAAACCATACAAAATGTAACTCATATATTGTTTTAAAGCAATTCATCAATAGGCAGAAACTAATCTAGATTCTTTATTTCTGCATGCCAAGTAGCAATGTAAAAAGGCCACAATGGGGGTAAAAATCCAAATAAAGTACACATAGCTCATACTAATGACTTTGAAATCTTGTGATACTAAGGAATTTTTAATATAGGCGAAAGATAAAAATGTGGAATCTAATGAAAACTGTATTTATTCAGATGAATTACATATTTTCTCAAATGTTTTGGGGCAGCGTACACATAGAACAATAAACAAAATATATTTATCATAAAATATAACATTAATGCAAACATTCCAAGCTATCTTATCAAAGAGGTAATCACATTGGACAGGAACTCAAGTCCCCATGTCTGGGGAGAGAAGAGATGCCAGGTCTTTAGAAAAGATAGTTTTGGGTTGGGTTACCCAAATCTGAGGGTAATGCTGTTCCATAGGACATACACAATGACAGAACAGCATTTTTAAGAGATGAAAGATATGCCAACTGTTGGATCTTATCATCAAATAGGCAGAGTTACAAATAAAACCCTTGTGTATGAAGGGTTTTAATGGTGAATAACCAGCACTCTGAATTCCACCCAGAAGCCCACTAGCAATCAATGGCTCACACAGTTAAGGTGCATAACTCCTCATGTAGCTACATTCTGAACTAGTTGCAGCCTTCGAGAGCAGCCTTGGAATGTATGTTGCTATAATCCAAATAAGAGGTAACTAACACATGAATTACAGTGAGTAGGGCCTCTCAATCCAGGAAAGGGCACAAATAATGCACAATATAAAATGAGTAGAGGACAGAATGAAAGGCCTTGAAGGATAGAGGAAAAACTGCTTCCAAGGCGATGGTCACATCTTGACTCTGGAACAAAAATACAGCTTAACTTGAATAAATGTTTCCAACAAGTTATAGAGGTGCAGATTACAGACTCAATAATTCCTCTGTAGAACTATCAGCAGCTCCTTGGGAGTTTGAGCTCCTGACTTGGTGCAAAAAGAACATTCTTTGTTGTGGTTTTTTGATGATGTTTTTGATATTAGATATCCATAAGAGAAAGAAGTACCGAGGTACCTTACAAATCAAGAGTCAAGGGTTCGATCTCTCCCTATCTCCAACACTAACTGGAACTGATCCTGGAAGAAAAATTACCACAAAACCATATCTTCCTTTCCAACCCCCTGAGCTGGTCCAGAAGCATACCATGATTGGTGGAAATGAAGGCACTGAAAAATCAAAGAAAACTAGGATAGATGCACCATTCTCATTCCAGTCCTACCAGAGATCATCCAGAAGTATGATCAATGTCATCTGATACTATATCCAAGCCTATAGGATTTAATTGCCTATATCTGGAGACTGAAAGGTCTCCAGATAAACTGCATCCATATAATCTATTGACAGACCACCTTCTCAATAATCTTGTTGCAAAACACAAGCTTAAATATAGGCCAGAAATTATCTAACACTATTAGATACAGAGATCTAAAGAAGGGGCAGACCACTAACTCCTTAAGAAAAGATGAAACTGCCTCTTTGCTCAAGGATGAATTTCCCACTACCACCATTATATCCAATCATACATCATCTCCTAGGAGGCCTTGACAGCCAAGACAGGTGGTTATACTCTACGCTCCAAGGACCATGTCCACTTCCTTAGGACCAATGGATTCCAATAACCACATAAGACTGTGCTTCAGTCAACTTAAAGGACATGCACAGCTGGAGTCCAACTCAAGATAAAGTGATGATTCAAAGTTATTTTATCTAATAGATGTCTTGAAAAATCTTCACAGTAGTTGTTCAGGTGATCTTCTGACCCATCCTCCCAAGGAGATAAACAGGGCTGCAAAACATCAAGCAGTAGATGTAGTAAGAGTGGGGAAAAGACCATTGGTCTTACCTGAATGGTAGTTCTCTGTGCGCTGCAGGAAACTCCATGCATGGGTTATAATTTCTGCCTATTAGCCCAGAGACTGAGTTTGAAATGTTTGGACATGCCTCCTTGGCTTGACTGATGTCTTAATGGAGGCTGGAAGGACACAAATAGGCCTCAGTTTGCCAGAAGTCCGCTGTTCTCTTGTATCGATGAACTGCTTGCCTGACATCTAGTTTATGCCATCTCTTTTCCGCAGGGTGAACAGCTCTGGGGCAAAAATCCAGCAGGATATCTTCTGTGCCCTGTGAAATCACATATTAGCTTTTGGAAGAAAGGATGGGTCAAGCCTGAGGATGATTCTGTCTGGTTGGATGAGGCACATACCGATAGTGCTGCCATCTCTTGAGATTCTCCTCGCCAATGTTATGGCCACAAGAAAGGTTATTTTGATGGTCAGGAGCCTGAGACTTGTAGAGCTCAATGGCTCGAAAGGAGGAGATGTGAGAGGTTGCAGAACAAGAGAGATTCCAGGACGGGTATTATGTATTACAGGTGGCTGGAGATTGAGAGCTCCCCTGAGAAAACTCCGTACCAGAGGGTGTTGCGAAAGTAAACTGGAGCCCTCAACCGATAGGATGGTAGCTATAGTGGCCACCTGCCTCTGGAGAGTGCTAGACAATAGGCCTTTACTTAGTCCTTGCTGTAAAAAGTCCAGAACATGAGGTACAGTGGCTGACAGAGCGTCGATGCGAGCTCTCATACACCAGCTGCTGAACGCTCTCCAGCATGCTTCGTAGATCCGGGAGGTGGATGCCTGGATGGTGGAGATGATGCCCCCAGAAAGGTTGCAGCACGCTAAGAGATCCCTCTCAAATGACAGGCGGTTAGCTGGAGCCACTGAGGATCTGGATGCTTCATCTCCCCCTGACTGAGACTCTGTCCTCCGGTATCCTCCATGGGTGGGACATGGACAGGCTGAGCAAGTCCCCGAACCACAGTTATCTTGGCCAATGTGGAGCGATCAGTATGAGCTCCGCCCCCTCTATGATCACTTTCCCGATGACTTTCAAGATGAGAGGTAGGGGTGGGAAAGCATATAGAAGGCCTGGTGGCCAACGGCTGTGAAGAGCGTCTGTGCCCTCTGCTCCTGGGCTCTGGAACTGTGAGAAAAACCTTGGCAGGTGAGTGTTTTCCAGGGTGGCGAATACGTCCACCATTGGCTGACCGAACCTCCAGGAGATGTTGTGGAAGAGATCTGGGTGCAGGCACCACTCCGTGTAGTTGATCATGGCCCTGCTCAGCCAGTCTGTTTGGATGTTGGCTGTGTGTGATATATGTTCCACCTGCAGGGAGAGGAGGTAGGTCTCTACCCAGAGACTCAGACACTCAGCTTCATGCATCAATGCCATGGACTGAGTGCCGCCCTGGTGATTCACATGTGCCTTGGTGATAATGTCTACATCAGCAAGAGGACATGGCATCTGAATATGTGCCTCTGGAACCAATGGAGAGCCAGATGGGCAGCCCTGAGTTCCAGTCAATTGATGCTGGTATCCAGCTTGTCTTGTGACCAATGACCCTGGGCCAACTGAATTTGGAGATGGGCACCCCAGCTGAACAGGTTGGCATCTGAGGTGACAGTGACCTGATTGGCTTCCCTGAACAAGGTTTCCTTTTGCACAGCCTGGAAGGTCCACCATTGCAGGGATCGGACGACTTTATGTGGCACATGGATCTTCACCACAGACATGGAGGTGCTGACTCTGGTGCGAAAGAAGGAGCCATTACAACAGTCGGGTGTGAAGGCATGTCCACGGAACAAGGTTGATGCATGATATTAATTTCCCCAGGCGGTGAGAGCTGACAGTGTCCATAAGGACTAGTATGCTTTTGTGGAGCTCCTGGGAAAGGAAGACCATGGATACTCAGTGTCGATCACTACCCCTAGATAGAGAAGGTGGGTGCTGGGAATCAGGTGGCTCTTCTCTGTATTCATGGAGAATCTGTGATTCACCAGGGAGCGGAGTGTAATTCGAAGGTCTCAATATGCCTGGCATCGGGAAGACAACTGGATCAGATGTCATGAAGATAGCATTGTAGACATATCGGAACTGACTTGAGTTGGGCTGTAACAGCTGCTAGCAGCTTGGTAAATGTCCTGGTGGCCAATGAAAGGCCGAAAGAAAGGGTCCTATATTGGAAATGATGATTGGCATAACAATCTCAGGAATCTCCTGTGGGAAAGTCGGATGGGCACATGTAGATACGCCTCCTTGAGGTTGATAGACGTCAGAAGGGCTCCCTTTTGAATGCAGGCAAGGGTGGACCACAGAGATTGCATCTTGAAGCGCCTGTATGGTATATGTCTGTTGAGGTTCTTTAAATCCAGAATGGCTCTCCATCTTCCCGAGCCCTTGGGAACCAGGAAGAGGATGGAATAGAACCCAGTTCCTTCGTGGCCTGCTAGAACAGGCTCTATGGCTTTGACGTCCCTCAAGTGACAAATCTCTGCCTCCAAAAGCCCTTTCTTCAGGGAGTTCTTTGGAGTGGGACACCAAATAAAGTGAGGAGGGGGAGGGGAGACAAATTCCAGGGTGAGACCTAGATGGACAGTCTGCAGAACCCACATGTCCATGGTGGTTGCCTCCCACTAAGTTATGAAGAACTGCAGACGACCACCAATGGGAGTGTCTAGGAAGTCACTTGGACTTCCTAAAAGAACTATTACTGGATCCTCTAAAGGATTTCCTGAAATATGACTGTTGTTGTTACTGCCTGCCCTTGTCTCTGAAGGACAGTCTATCATGGTAGCGATCAACTCCCTGGAGTAGCTTCGCTGATACCAATGGGCCAGGAACCCAATGTCAGCTGCACGAAATGGCTGCTGATGAGGGTAGGGAAACATCCTGCAGTCAGACCTCTTGATGCTAGAGGGCAAGACTTTCTTTTTGTCCTTTGTTTCTACAAGGACCAGATCTAGTGCCTCTCCGAATAAGTTACCTCCCTTAAAGGGAGCTTACGCCAACCTCCATTTAGATCTCATTTCAGCTTGCCAGTGTCTTAACCAAGCCATCCAACAGGAGGGTGACATTAGCGACCAATGCCCGAGAGAGTGAACTTGGCCCTGTTCAAAGTGGTGTTGGCCAAGAACTCAGCAGCTTGTTAAGATCCTGACGTAGCCTAGTGTCCTCAGGTGGAATTATGGCCAGAATTTGACACATCAAGGATGCCTTATTAAAGAAAGAGGCAGTAGTAGTCGCCCTGATTGCCCAAGCTGAAACTAGATGGGCTTTGCGAAAAGGTTTCCACCTTTTTGTCCTCCACAATATCGGAGGGAATGAGAGCCGAGGACGTAAGGGCAGCTACTGGGCATCTATCTTTGGCCATTGGAGGAGAACCTCCAATTCTGGAGCCACAGTGTAAAAACGCCTATCCGTGCTGCTGGGAGTAGCAGAGGAACTAGGCTGAGCCGATTGACACTGAATAATGTCAATGAACAATTTTGGGGAAGGAATGGATTCTTGTGTGGCTGCAGGTTCAGTGAATAGCCATTCCTGTGTCCTGTGGTTCCTTGCAGGACTTAGTGGAATCCCCCATTCCCCCCAAATTAGTGATGGTCCCAGCTTTGAATAGGAGAGACTTAAAGAGGGTCGGAGTAAACAAGCCCATGAACCAGGCTTTGTCAGGCGCCAAACCTTCAGCTTACGACTGCTCTTGGTCATCGACCTCTCCTTCCACTAAGATGGAATCATCGCTGTGGTCAAACTGTTGGGCAACAGAACAATCATGCAAGTCCAAAGTATCCACCACCGGTGGTTCCTGTCTATTGGCAAGCATGATAGTAGAAAAAGTAATGCGTTGTGACCTACAGTGAAATGCAGCTTCGACGCCCTGGAGAATGGCCTCAGCGATGTAATCTCGCATTTCCTGTGTGATAGAAGAACCAATGTGCCCAGAAGGCTGGACCACTGGGGCAGAAGTGGATGTAGAAGGAGCTGGCTGTTAAAGGGATCCTGCAGACGTCCCCTCCTTGGAGGGAAAACAATAAAAGGGCACAAAGGAATTCTCAAAGCAAGCCGATTGCGCAGATTGAAGAATGTGCACATCAGGTGAGCGGTCACAATGTTGTCTACCTGCCACTGGTGAAGAAGCCTGCACGGTCATAGATTTGCTGGCCTGCAACGCAGCCACCTTTTGAGCTTTAGCAAACTGTTTTTCAAGTGCTTTTTGATGTCTGGAAGAAAGTTTATCTACAATGGATGACGACTTAGGTGCTGACAAATGTCTTGTGGATTGTAGATGCCATGGCACAGTAAAGAAGATAGCCCCTAAATGGTGGAAAAGGTGCTCTGGCAGATCGGCAGCCTCCCAAGATGGCGACTGGCAAGGAAACAGCCCCCAAACAGCGGGAACGGCTGTCCGGAAGATTGGGAACCCAAAGAGCTCCCTCTGCCTCATTACGGCAGGCAACTGAGTAAAACCGCCACTTGCGATCGAATTGTGAGCAGCGTGGCTAGGAAGGCAATTACTTATCTCAGCTGCCGCCGGCGTGTGGTTTGAATGGCTACCTGGCCTCCAGCTATCTGGCAACCATTCAGGAGCGCTGATGGTGTCCCTGGGAGTCTTGATGAATTTAGTTGATGCTGTAGATATTTTCCTGTCTGTTGAAGACTTCAGCGTAGTGTTATTTCAAAACTCTGACTGTTAACCTAGAGAGTGATTGAAGATGCGTCTCTTTGGGCTAGACTGAGTTAAGAAACTGACATCAGTAAAGC
This sequence comes from Thamnophis sirtalis, assembly GCF_051295495.1. Taxonomy (NCBI): domain Eukaryota; kingdom Metazoa; phylum Chordata; class Lepidosauria; order Squamata; family Natricidae; genus Thamnophis; species Thamnophis sirtalis. Next base: position 73,830,791 of record NW_028261385.1, on the reverse strand, counting down.
CAAGGAGGCGTGACCAAACATTTCAAACTCAGTCTCTGGGCTAACAGGCAGAAGTTATAACCCATGCATGGAGTCTCCAAGCAGCGCACAGGAGAATAGCTGATTGCCATTCTACAAACATTCTTACCCATGTTTGGTTAGACTACTTGTTGCCTTACTCCAGTAAAGTACAAGGCATCTCTTCTGTTATTTCATTTTTTGGAGTTACTGTAAAACCAAAGGATCTTTTGTGATCCGTGTATATAGAAAGATCATGCAGGTACAATATAATCCAAAACTTCAACCACTGTATCATTCCAAGAGAAAACTAAACTTCAGTTGAATTATGCACTGATGTTTGGGAGCTTTCCTGTGTTGGCTCTGAAACCTATAGGATTTATCCAATGGGCCAATCTAATGGATCTTTCCTCTCTGCCACAGGGAGCTGATATAAGAAATTCTAAAGCAATTAAAAAGTTTTCTGTCGATGACAACACCCAACTTCTGATCAATTCCCCACTACCCCGAGACAAAAACAGATCTAACATGTGACCGCATGTTACCTGAATTGAGCAGTAGGCCCTCAATTATTTGGATCATGTTCATGATTGAAATATGCAATTTCAGCCCTGAAGTTTTTAGTGTTGAGAAAATAAAAGGCCTGAACTAATCGCCCCTGAGTCATTATCATCCAACCTGGAAAGCCTCAAGCAAAACATCTTCTAGTCTCTGAAATTCCATCCTTCAAAATGCAAGTCACCAATGTCTTTATAAAATAAGACACAGGAATCATTATTTTTTTCCATGCATGAAGCAGAAACGTATTCTCTCCCTATCTCTCTCAGCAGGGAAATAAGCCTGTTGTTATTTATATAAAAAAATGTTCCAATTTTCTAGTGTTCATGTATTATTCAGTGGAAGTTCTTTCTCTGGCAAGGCTTCACGCATTTGATAGCACTGGATGGGGAGAAGTGCAATGTAGTCCCAGTGAGGAGAGATAAGTTTCCTCACTCTGCTGTTTGGAATAATGGTGTACAAAATATGAACTGGACAAAAGGAATTGTTTCATATTACAATCTAGGTACCTGTAGAAATTCAAGTCAAGTATGAAAATTAAAAACAAGGGTTTCATTTCTTTCTTGATTTTTTCTTGTTATTTTTTAAAAACTTAAACATCTAATTTGCTGCACAAGAACATGTTTAAAACATTCACATGCATAATCAAAAGAAAAGAAATATATAGTTAATAGTACTAGCTAAGAAAGAAGCATAATATTCTTCATATAATCATAATATTTATTCACTATTTAGTACAGTAACATGTATAGTAACAATCTCAGGCCCTCATCATATATGAGCAATGTATATCACCTGAACTGAGCTCTAAGCTGTTCACCAAAGTGAAAGAGTCTGCAACAGGGCATTTCAATAAGTTAGAGCAGTGGTCCCCAACCCCCGGTCCGTGGACCGGTGCCGGGCCGTGGAGTACCTGGCACCGGGCCGCGCAGCGGCCGGGGGCCATGATCGCTCTTTTAAATCCGCTCCTCTTAAATGCATTTCTCTCCCCCCACCTTTGGTCCCACCCTCGGCTCTCTCTCCCTCCCTCCCTCGCCGTCTCCTCCCTTCTCTCTCCCCCCCTCCCGCACCGATCCATCACCAGGGAAAGAGAGAGTGAGAGAGTGAGAGAGGAGAGAGAGAGGGAGAGAGGGAGGGAGTCAAGAAAACTGTTCCGGCCGCCTCTGAAATGACTCAGTAACTTTTGCGCTTGGATCTGCTTTTTCAAACCTCCCCCAATCATCATCGCCTTCCTTCCCGCCCTGCCGCGCTTGGTCTGGCTCTTTTCTTTTTTTGCTCTCTCCTCGGCTTTTCCTGCTTTCTCCCTGCAATTTTGTCACCCAGATGCATGCTGTGGTTCGAGAGTGCGGCTCGGTTTTATGTGTCCGCTTCTCTCCCTTTCTCTCCACACACCCCCCACCTCCATTTAATTATTTTTTTTAAAAGAAAGAAAACCGTAGTTCTGCCAATTGCAAAAAAAAAAAAAAGTGTGTGTGCGTGCATATCTGCCGGCGGGTGTGTGTTTGTGTGGTGTGTGTGTGTTTGTGTGGTGTGTGTGTGTGTGTGTATGCACGCGCGGAGAGAGACTGGTTGGAAAGGAAGGACAGGACTGGCGGTGTGTGTTTCTGCAGCCCCTCCGGTGGAGGCTGCACTAGCCGTCAGATCTGGTGTTTTTTTTTTCCCCTCTCCTTTTTCCGGCAGGTCGTTTTAATCCTTGCTAATTACTTTCTGTTCTTCGCTTGCCAGCTTCCTTCCCACCCTCCTTCCTCCTCCTCCCCCCCCCAGCCGGGTGCGCCTCCCCGCTTTTACTCCCAAACAGTTATATATTTATATATATATTTATTTTCTCTCTCTCCACGGCATTCGCGTGCGCGCGCTCTGTTCTTTGCCCGCCGAATGTGGTGGGGAGGGGGAGGGCGGGCAGAAAGGTTGGTCCGGGTTGAGGGTTCAGGATGGTCTTTGAGGAACATAAGTCTGTCCGGGTGGGGGGGGCATATTAAAGCACTTTATATTTATGTAATTGTATTTTATTTTGTAAGGCATGTTTAAATACAATAAAATAAAAGTTGTTTAATCAAAACAATCTGATATATAAACAATCAATGTGTCGTCGCGAACAACGCCCTCCCACCCCTGCGCGCGCTCAGCGGGCCACGGTAAAATTATCAAAGGCTGACTGGTCCGCGGCGATAAAAAGGTTGGGGACCACTGAGTTAGAGGACATAATAAACACCAACTCAAATTTCAGACCACTAATAAAATTATTTATCTATCTTCCAACTTCCATTTGCTTGTATTATATATTGTTCTAAAGAATCAAATAGCAGAGTTATCTGGAAGACTATAAAGGCAATTTACAGAAGATAAACACAAAGCTGTGAGAAAACATACTGTATTTGTACTAGGATTACATATCAGCTAGCCAAAATTCAGCATCTAAAATCTGTAAGAAAGATAATTGTAATATGTTTTATAGTGGAAGAAAACATATTTATTTTCACTCATGCTAAATTAAGGAAATTATCATGGGAGAAAATGCTATAAAAACCAAGCTATGTTAAAACTAGTGGATTGGAAGGGATAGCTGAGCATAATGTTCCTTTCATTTAAACCACAGATTGAAAAATGAAAAAATGCCTTTCTTCCCATGTAAAAATGTATCTTATTAAGAAACATTTTTAAGTTTAAGTAAATGATTGTTTACCCCCACATCCAAACAAACTTTCATGAACTCCCAAGCCAAAAGGGAAAAGACAAAACAGCTATTAAGGACAGCCATAAGTCGTCAAAGGAAACAGGGTTTGAAGATCATGGGGATGGACATAAGGAGGTACAGAGAATAAATGTGAATATATTCAATGTTTAAAAGTCCAGCAAATTCAATATAGATGGATGTCTTTCCGAAAGCAACCCTACCAAGCCTGTTTCTAATTTTAAATATTAATGTTAACATAGCAGAACCCTCGTGTGTGCTTCCATCTCTATGGAAACCTTTCTTAGCAATTGGTTACCCATTAAGAAAAGACCATCAGCTTTCTTTGACCACAGACTGCATTTTATAAGGCGATGCAAGCAAAAAATGTTAAACCTGTAATTTAAAAAAAAACCACATACACCTTTTCCGAAGCAAAATATTAAAATCTCTCTTCATCCTTTTCTTACCTGTTCTTTAGTTAAAGATAAAGACATTACATTACATTCACCACTTGAATCCACAACAAAACCCTAATCTCCATCTATCTATAAATTATTTGGAAATTTAATATATGTGTTAATCTTATTTTCTTTAAATGTACACCAATTATTTATGCCAGATCTAAATCTTAAACATAGTTTTCAGCTAACATAATTTAATGTTGAAGAGATTTGTTTTTAAAAAATGAGTTCACAAGAACAGTCTCTCCCATCAACCTATATAACATAAAACATTAATGCAAGAGAGCTATGTATTAACTAGGGTGAAAAAGATTGGCACATTAGGTCTAACAATCAGGACCATCTGCCAAAACAGGGAAAACCAAGTCAAAGCGAATTTCATTTTATCCCAAAAAGCTAATCAGGAATGCCTATGCTGAAAAGCACATCATTTTTCAGTAAGGGATACTTTTGTGCAGGGAGATTATTGGAGCACAGTTGTTCTATAAAATATGTACCTAACACAATCATTGTAAAGGCATAAATGCAAAATTTATGCATTTATATTTTCAGAATTTCATATTTACAGTATTTTGCTTTTCTTATGTTGAATGTCTTACACAAATGCTCCAAAATAATCCTCATAAAGATGAACTACATAAATGCAAATAACATGACAGAATATGAACAGTACTTTTCTCCTAGTATTCATAAATGTACAGGTGAAACTTAAAAAATTAGAATATTGTGCAAAAGTTCATTTATTTCAGTAATGCAACTTAAAAGTGAAACTAATATGAGATAGACCCATTACATGCAAAGCAAGTCGTGATTTGTCATAATTGTGATTATTATGGCTTACCGCTCATGAAAACCCCAAATCCACAATCACAGAAAATTAGAATATTGTAAAAAGGTGCAATATTCTAGGTTCAAAGTGTCCCACTCTAATCAGCAAATTAAGCCATAATACCTACAAAGGGTTCCTGAGCCTTTAAATTGTCTCTCAGTCTGGTTCAGTAGGAATCACAATCATGGGAAAGACTGCTGACCTGACAGTTGTGCAGAAAACCATCACTGACACCTCCATAAGGAGGGAAAGCCTCAAAAGGTAATTGCAAAAGAAAGACCGTTGGCTTACCTGAACGGTCGTTCTCGGGGCACTGCGAAGAGAGCCCAAATGCCGGGGTTAACACAGCCTATCTGCCCTTGGACTGAGTGATGATTTTCTTGACCACGCCTCCCTTTGCCTGCACATGCTCAATTCGAAAACGAAGGAACCGTCCTGTAATCAATTACAGTCAATACAGCCACATCGTTCAAATACAAACACCCGGGTGGGTTTGGGCTCTCTTCGCAGTGCCCCGAGAACGACCGTTCAGGTAAGCCAACGGTCTTTCTCCAGTGCACTGCTCAGAGAGCCCAAATGCTGGGACATGCCCAAGCTATTGAGTCCCAGGGTGGGGAAGCGCCGAAGCCTCTGGCATTTCAGCCACTCTTTGTAATACTCTTCTGCCAAAGGAGGCTTCGGCTGAGGCAAAGGTGTCAATCTTATAGTTTCTAATAAAGGCCGTGGGGGAAGCCCAGGTGGCCGCTCTACAAATGTCTAGGATAGAGGCCTGGGTTGCCCAGGCTGCAGACGTTGCAGCGCTCCTGGTGGAGTGAGCGGTGATTCTTCTCGGAGCCGTCTTGCCCTGGTGCTCATATGCCAGTTTGATGCAAGCACGTAGCCAACGTCCCACAGTGTGAGAGGAGACCTTGCGGCCCAGGGACGCAGGGAGGAAGGAGACAAAGAAAGCCTCTGACCAGCGGTAGTCCTTTGTTCTCTTTACATACGTGCGCACGGCCCGTCTCACGTCCAGCTTGTGCCACTCACGCTCCTTAGGGTGAGAAGGATGGGGACAGAAGTTGGGCAAAATAAGTTCTTGAGTCCTGTGAAACAGGGAGTTAATTTTCGGAGCAAATGACGGATCAAGTCTCAATATTACTCTGTCCGGGTGAACTACGCACAAATCCTCCCTGACAGAGAGCGCAGCAAGCTCGGCTACCCTGCGAGCGGATGTAATGGCCACCAGGAAAGCGGTTTTGATGGTGAGGTAGCGCAGACTGGTCTTTTTCAAAGGCTCAAATGGGGCTTTGGTCAGGGCCTTAAGCACAAATGGAAGATCCCACGACGGATACCGGTGAACAGTTGGAGGGCTGATGTTCGCTGCTCCCTTGAGAAAGCTCTTGATCTGGGGAAGCTGACTCAGCGAGCGAGAGGAGCCCTTTGCCAGGATGGTAGACAACGCTGCAACCTGGCGTCTGAGGGTGCTGACTGCAAGGCCCTTATCCAGACCCTCTTGCAAAAAGTCTAGGGTCTGGGGGATCGAGGCTGAGGAGGCCTCTATGTTCCTAGTCTTGCACCACCGTGAGAAGGCGGCCCAGGTGGCATCGTAGATTCTAGTCGTAGAGGGCTTCCTGGACGCTTGGATTGTTCGAATGACCTGGTCAGAGAATTTTTGCTTCCTCAGGAGCTCCCCTTCAAGTGCCAAACGGCTAGCTGCAGCCACTGGGGCTCCGGATGGGTGATGGCCCCCTGGCTGAGGGCAATCTTGTCCCGGGGGATTCTCCAAGGTCTTTGAACTGAGAGGCTGACCAGGTCTGCGTACCAGGGCCTTCTGGGCCAGAAGGGAGCCACCAGAATGAGGTCTGCCTTTTCGGTCAGGAGCTTGTTCACCACTTGAGGGATGAGCGGAAGTGGAGGGAAGGCATACAGAAGTCCCTGAGGCCACGCTGACCTCAGAGCATTTGTTCCCTCCGCCTGGGGCGAGTGGTAGCGACTGAAGAAGCGTGGGAGCTGTGTGTTGTTGTGTGTGGCAAACAGGTCTACCTGTGGCTTGCCGAACCTCCTCACGATCTGCTGGAACAGGTCCGGGTGCAGGCGCCACTCCGAGTGGTCGATGCGTTGGCGGCTCAGCCAGTCTGCTTCCCGGTTGCTTACGCCGGAGATGTGATCTGCACTGAGAGAAGCCAGATGACGTTCTGCCCACCTGCCCAGCGCTTCTGCCTCGAGCATGAGGGCCTTTGATCGAGTGCCCCCTTGCCGGTTTATGTGCGCTTTTGTCGCCACATTGTCTGTCATCAACAGTACATGAGCCCCTCTTACTAGAGATGCGAACTTTCTCAGCGCTAGGCGAGCTGCCCTCAGTTCCAGCCAATTGATGCTGTGGGCGGCCTCCCTCTGAGTCCATCGGCCTTGGGCTAGGTGGCCCTGACAGTGGGCGCCCCACCCCAGGAGGCTGGCATCCGTGGTGACAACTAGTCTCTCCGGCTCCTTGAACAGGCAGCCCTTCCTGACTGCCTTGGACCTCCACCATGCCAGAGACCGGATCACTTTTCGTGGGAGCCGAACCCGCCTGAGTGAGTTGCTGTTCCTGGCCCTCTGCACTGGCAGCAGAAACCACTGCAGCTCCCTGGCGTGAAGGCGAGCCCAGGGAACCACCCCCAGGCACGAGATCATTATCCCTAGGAGCTGGGACAGCTGAATGATGGGTACCGACCTGGCAAGGCTGCAGTGCTTCACTCTGCGTCTCAGGTTCGACAGCCGGTCTGGCGAAAGAAATACCTGGCAGGAGGTGGAGTTGATGACCGCACCCAGGTGCTGTATACAGGTGGATGGTCGGAACTGGCTCTTCTCCATGTTGACAGAGAAGCCATGGTACTGCAGGGTCTGCACAGTTAGAGAAACATCGCGGTGTGCCTGCTTGGTGGTGAGAGAGTGAATGATTATGTCGTCTAAATAACATTCCAGACGAACCGGATGGTTGCGGAGATGAGCCGCTAGCACTGCCAGAATTTTGGTGAATGTTCTGGGCGCAGATGATAGCCCGAAGGGAAGAGCCCTGTACTGGAATGCTTCCCTTCCGCGTAGAACCTCAGGAACCGCCTGTGGGCCACATGGATGGGGACATGCAGGTAGGCCTCTTTGAGATCTATTGATGTCAATAGGTCCCCCTCCCTCACACAGCCCAGGATGGAGTGGAGTGACTGCATCTTGAACCTCTTGTAAGCCAGATGCTGATTTAGGCTCTTGAGGTCCAAGATGGCCCTCCACCCCCCTGAACTTTTGGGCACTAGGAAGAGGATCGAATAGAAGCCCCTCCCCTGCTGATCCCTGGGGACTGGCTCTATCGCCTCTATCTCTAGGAGATGGCAGATTTCTGCCCTCATGCGTTCCCTCTTTTCTGGGTTCCTGGGGGTAGGACAGCGAATAAACTTTCTTTGGGGAAAGGATAGGAAGTCCAGGAGAAGGCCCTTGCGAATGGTGTTGAGGACCCACTTGTCCGATGTTATCTCCTCCCACCTGTCGGCATACAGCCGTAGCCGACCCCCGATGGGGGGATCCCTGTGACCGTCACTTTCCCTTACGAAAGGGCCGGGATCCACCACTGTTGTTTCCTCCTCCTCGGAATGGTCTCCGAAAGGAAGACTGGGATTGGTTGGCACGAGCCCCGAAGGATCTGTCTTGGTGCCTATCCCCCCCTGCCTGAAAGGGCCTCTGATAGGAGGAAGGGTGAGAAGATTGCCCTGTTTCCTGGCTCCTGTAGGGTCTCTTACGAAAGGACCCCGCCCCTTTCCGGTCACCCCTTTTAAAGGTTGCCGGAAGGATCTTGCGTTTGTCCTTGGTTTCGGTGACAAACTTGTCCAGGGCCTCTCCAAACAGAAAGCCCCCTTTAAATGGGGCCGATGCCAGCTTCCATTTAGCCTTCATTTCGGCCTGCCAGTGCCTGAGCCATAGGAGGCGGCGGGAGGTGATATTGGAAGCTAGAGCTCTGGAAGAGAATTTTGCTGCTGTCAAGGTGGCATCCGCCGAATACTCGACAGCGGTAATAATCTTGGTTAGCTCATGGCGCCACCTAGATCTCCTGGGCGGGGGTCTGGACCTGAGTTGGCGCAGCCAGAATAGGGTGGCCCTAATAAAAAAGGAGGCAGAGGTGGATGCCTTGATGGCCCAGGCAGACGCCATGTGTGTTTTCTGACATGCCTTTTCTGACCTCTTATCTTCTGCCTTAAGTCCCTCTAGGAGCTCAGCTGGCAGGTTGGAATTGGAAGTTAGAGACACGACTGGGGCATCTACTTCTGGGAATTTGAGGATTTCCTCCATTTTATCTTCTACTGCATATAGAGTTCTATCCCCCCCACTGGGGTTGGTCAGGGTGCCTGGCTGTAGCCACTGGCGCTGTACCGCGTCCATAAATAGGTCTGGCACAGGAATAACCTCGGGGGTTTCTACTGTCTCTTTGAACAACCCATGCTTAAGATCCTTGGAAGTGGAAGCCTGAGAGGCCTCAGGTCTGGAAGTGGGGCCTAACTCTGTGGCCGTCATGGCTTTGTGCAAGATAGACTTGAATAATGACGGTTGAAACAGGCCAGAGAATTTTGGCTTGTCAGGGGTGGGGTTTTCGTCTTCAGAAAGGGCGAAAATCTCCCCTTCTTCCTGCTCAGAACTTGATAACCCAGAGTGAGAGGGGCTTGAAGATGGGGAGGAGGATACAGGCTCCTTAGAGGTGGAGGCCCTAGGTTTGCGTTTCTCCTTTGGGGCCTTGCCCTTGCTAGAGCCCTTGCGCTTAATGCCTTCAGCTATCCCTTGGGAGATGGCTAAGGCAATTACCTCCCTCATTTCATCCGAGAGAGCAGAACTTTTCCCCCTTTTTTTCTTTTGCTTACTGGGCCTGCGCTGGCTAGGCCTGCCTGAGCTGGATCCACCCTTCCCAAGGGGGGAATTCTGGACAGAATCTCGTTCCTCTCCGATGGAGGAGCTAGGGGAGTCGGGGTACCCCCAAGATGCTTCAGGAGATGGATCCCTGGATGCATAGTTATCCCCAGACAAGAATTCACTGTCCCCGGGGGATTGGGCCTCACGATCAGGGGAAGCTGACTCCCTGCTGCGACGGTCTGGGCTAGGTTCTGGCTGAAGGGGCCTTGAAACCTCCCTGGGATCCACTGTGGCTCTTGGAGAAGACCTTTCAAGTGAGCCTTTGTGCCCTTTGCCTTTATTTACAGAGGGATCCAGCTTGCAGCGCTTGCTGGAGGGCCCCACCTGATCCCCTAAGGCCTCCCTGCATTCCTCAGCCATTTCAGGTCCCCACGAGGCCTGGGAGATAGCTGGAGCTGGGATGGGCACGCGCTGGCCTTTGCAGTCCAAAAGCGCTGGCAGAATCTCCAGGAGGGAAGGGCCGCCTTGGGGTCGGATTTCCTTCCTCCCACCGCCCTCGGTTCCCCGAGACTTAGCTTATTTTCCGGAGGGAGAGGCTAGCTGGCTTCCCAGGCTAGTCTCCAGCCTCCCCGCGGCGTTCTGCAGTCGTTGAGGGCTCGCTGAAGCTCCGTTGGCTGGCTGGGCTCTTCTTGCTGCCTTGTTCCTCGCACGCTCTGAGCTCTGCCGCTCTGCCCGGTGAGTCGGAGCGATCCAAAATGGCGGGGGGTGCGCACGCAGCCGCTTCCCGCTCTTTCCAGCCCTGAAGGTGTGCGAAGGCTCCAGCCGTCGCTGCTGTTGCCGGACAAAATGGAGCAGGCGAGGGAATCCTAGCAATCCGGCTCACCTGCTTTAGAGCCTTCTCAGAGCCTTGCTGGATTTTTCCTCCCCCTGGGACGCCCCTGTTCCAACAGGGAACTTGGTTTATCCCACTAACTGCTCCCTTGCTAGCCAGCCCCCGCTGTGCAAGCCTTTTCAACCCCCTGCAGTGCTTGCAATTAGCAACAGCAGGGAAAAACCGGCAGCCCTTCTCTTAAAGCGACGGAAGCCTCACTGGAGGCAAATAGACAGACCTGATGTAGAAGCGTGATTTCCTCTATCTGAGAATTTAAACGTGGTCCAAATTGGGAAACTTTTTCCAGCCTTTCTGCTCTTAGACTGGAGCTCTCCCAAAACAGCCCTAACTCGGGCGGACTGAGTTTTCGAATTGAGCATGTGCAGGCAAAGGGAGGCGTGGTCAAGAAAATCATCACTCAGTCCAAGGGCAGATAGGCTGTGTTAACCCCGGCATTTGGGCTCTCTGAGCAGTGCACTGGAGAAGTTGGATGTTCCCAAAGTGCTGTATCAAAGCACATTAATAGAAAGTTATATGGAAGGGGAAAGTGTGAAAGAAAAAGGTGCACAAGCAGCAGGGATGACCGCAGCCTGGAGAGGATTGTCAGGAAAGGGCCATTCAAAAGTGTTGGGGACTTTCACAAGGAGTGGACTGAGGCTGGAGTCAGTGCATCAAGAGCCACCACACACAGATGGATCCTGGACATGAGCTTCAAATGTCGTATTCCTCTTGTCAAGCCACTCCTGAACAACACACCATGTCAGAAGCATCTTACCTGGACTAAAGAAAATCAGATGTGGTCTGTTGCTCAGTGGTCCAAAATTTTCTTTTTCATCTCATTTGGAAACCAAGGCCCAGAGTATGGATGAAAAATGGAGAGACACACACTGCAAGATGCTTGAAGTCCAGTGTGAAGTTTCCACAGTCTGTATTGATTTGGGGAGCCATGTCATCTGCTGGTGTTGGTCCACTGTGCTTCATTAAGTCTACTTAATGAAGCACAGCCATCTACCAGGAGATTTTGGAGCACTTCATGCTTCCTTCCACAGATGAGCTTTATGGGGATGCTGACTTCATTTTCCAGCAGGACTTGGCACCTGCCCACACTGCCAAAAGCACCAAAACCTGGTTCAATGACCGTGGGATTACTGTGCTTGATTGGCCAGCAAACTCGCCTGACCTGAACCCAATAGAGAATCTATAGGGCATTGCCAAGATAAAGATGAGACACCGAACAATGCAGAAGAGTTGAAGGCCGCTATTGAAGCATCCTGGTCTTCCATAATACCTCAGCAGTGCCACAGGCTGATAGCTTCCATGCCACACCGCATTGAGGCAGTAATTGCTGCAAAAGGGGCCCAAACCAAATACTGAGTACATATGCATGCTTATACTTTTCAGAGGTCCGATATTGTTCTATGTACAATCCTTGTTTTATTGATTGCATATAATATTTTAATTTTCTGAGATTGTGGATTTGGGGTTTTCATGAGCTGTAAGCCATAATCATCACAATTATGACAAATCATGGCTTGAACTATCTTGCTTTGCATGTAATGAGTCTATCTCATATATTAGTTTCACCTTTTAAGTTGCATTACTGAAATAAATAAACTTTTCCACGATATTCCATTTTTTTGAATTTTACCTGTAGTATAGTTATGGTTGCTATGTATGTTTTCTATAGGGGAAAAATTGTCCAACTAGGTATAATAGAAAGATAACAGTATTGAGAAGAAATTGATTCCTCTTGCAAACTAAAAAAGCTTCAGTGAGAACAGTAAAAAGGTAAGCATAATATTTTGGGATGAAAATTACTGTAGAAAAGGAGAAAAAATGCAAAGGATATAATCCAGATTTTCTTTCTTCTAATGAATAAGTTAGTACTGCAAGCTAATGATCTGTTGTTCGGTAATATAAATTAGCAATGATTAAAAATTTTAATCTTCTGAGATGCCATATTTTCTCACTAACATCTGCTTTCTCAAAGTAGAATATGAACACAGACTTCTGGGTGATGTTATGAGTAAAGTATTTAATAAGGAAACAAAATTAAAAAATGCAACATGATTTTGCATAGATTCTTGAATTATAATAACCAGTAATCCTGGATTTTATTTAAATGAAGCATTTCTGCTTCAGAAGAATTATCAGTCTAAAGAAAGCTCACAAGAATCCAGAATGATATATTTTATTAGTACAATTCCAAGATACTAACAATGCACAAAACAATGTCAAAGACAAACATTCAGTTGACTGCACTTTCTGGATGCACCAAGATAGAGCAGAACTAAATATGAAAGGTGATGCAATAGTTAGAGTGCAGTACTGCAGGCTACTTCTGCTGATCACCAGCCAGCAGTTTGGCAGTTCAAATCTTATCAAGCTCAAGGTTAACTCAGCCTTCCATCCTTCCGAGGTGGGTAAAATGAGAACCCAGATTGTTGGGGGCAACATGGTGACTCTGTAAACCACTTAGAGAGGGCTGTAAAGCACTGTGAAGTATGTAAGTCTAAGTGCTATTGCTATGTTGGCACAGAGCAACAGAAAGCACATCCTTTAAAGCAGTCTGGTGGCATACAATGGCATTTTTTGTTTTCTAAGTAAAAACTTCAGCTTTAAATATAAACCTGTTATTAACCTCTTATTTGAAAAATAAATTATGTGGTGTCACTAATAGAAGCAGATATACCAGTAATACATAGATATATAGCATATCTCAAAACACGATATAGCTAAATACACTAAATACTCCCAAAATTTGTTGTTGCTTACAATTAAGAAATATGTCAACAAAATAATTACATACAAAGATGCATTTTATACCAAAAAGATTCAAAAGTTACCGACTGATGACCACTATTTTAGATCTATACAACTTCTCCTATGAATTATTTCAAAACAGGTTTTTAAAAAACACTGAATTTTGCCCAACCACAAGGACCTACTTCAAGAGTGGAATTAGCAGCAAAGATTATACATAAGCAGTTCAGCAAACTATTCCATATTCTAATGAATACCAGATAGAACTACACAGCCTTCACTAAAAAGTGTTGAATGCTATATTTGATATTTAAAGAGTATCCAGCTACCATCCAGGTAAAGACTCTCACTATCAATATATAAAAAATAGTTTGACAAAGTAATCCAATTTTACCAAAACATTTTTAGCAAATCTGGAAGAGATAGTCCAAAGATTGTACTAGCATTGGGGAGAAATAAAGTTCAGTGATAAATACATTATTTTTTTCCAATTACACTGAAAACCTGAAAAAAATAATACAATTAAATGTCATCAGCAATTAATCAGGTTTGAAAATGAACCTGAAGATACAAGACATGTTCAACAACTACTTCCAACTTTTGCCAATAAAATTGGAAAATCATGAACTGGAACAGATCAATAGTTCTGGCCATATCAAAGGATTACCATGAAGGAGATACTATAAGAGACATTTTGAAACTAGGTTGAAGAGATTTGGACAATCTCATGCTGTATTCAAAGGCAAATGCTTAACACCATGACAAGAATAAATTCATACTGATATGTATGTGACCTAAAAAAATGGGTAGTCTCATAGAAATTGCAAATGAGCCAGCCATATTGCATGATGAATAGATCAACAGTGGACAACAGCAATCCTTGAATGGATACTGACTGACATTTAAAAAATATATATAGTACTCAATTTAAAAGTGCGGTAGACAATATAGAGGATGGCCTTGATGAATAAAGGGAAGATCTGTTGCTAAGGCAACAATCATATAAAATTAAAGCCTGAGAGATTTATGAAAAAGCTTCTAACAGCACCCTCCCCATTCAGTTAAAGGTAAAAGAGGAAGGACGGAAGTACCTTCAGAACATATAAGATTCTACTACAGAAGTAGAGTTTAAGGAATGGTATTTTAGGTTCTGTTCTTACTCCTTTGCTTATCTCAATATAATAATTCACAGGATTGTTTTCCATCAATTTGAGGCAAATGTAGTGAGCAGATCGAGAGAGACAATCCAGAAATTTTTAGACATTTGGGTAAATAAATGTGATCAAGATGAACCAAGTATAAAGGTTATTGAACAAATATGTATGAGAAAGGCATCCTCTCAGTTAATTCTTGCACAAATTACAATTTCTTGTAATTTGTGCCATATAGCAAAATATGTAAAGCTATTTGTAAAAAAGTATGGGAACAAGTTGTTAAAAACTTTCATTGGCACTGTAAGAGCCTTGAGACATATTCAAAGAATCCACTTAAAGCACCAAACTGAAGCCAGTTAGTTAATTCCATTTTAATTACCTATTCACATCATGGTTTCACCAGAGCATCAGATTGAGATAAACATTGGCTATGAAAATAATCATTAACATTGGCTTCAAAATTCAGCTCTTCTTTGGACTTAACATTATTTGACTACTGAAATCCTAGCAAGTACTATAATACTGTGTTTCCCTGAAAATAAGACAGGGTCTTATTTTCTTTTGACCCCTGAAATAAGTGCTTGGCCTTATTTTCGGGGAGGTCTTATTATTTTTGAAGTGCAGGAGGCGGTGAGTGTGGTCACCTCATGGCTACTATTGTGTTGCAATATTTTCAGAGAGGGCTTATTTTAGCACATGCGCTCAAAAGCCAGATTGGGCTTATTATCCAGGGAGGTCTTATTTTTCAGGGAAATAGGGTTCCTATTTATTTACTTTTAATACCTATTTGTAATGCTATAAGGTATGGAAAACATTAAGCTGCAAAATACAGATTTAATTCATTTATCAACGAAAACAATTATCTAATATTGAGAGACAATCCCAGTTAAAACTAGTATGTGTTTATAGAATAAACACTGTCTCTGCAATATTATTTATTTTGGATCAATTCCACATTTTGTGGAATCACTTTTTAAAACTTTCACAGAATGGAAAAAATATGTAATTTTGACCTTTTTTTCAAGCATTTTACTATTTAGTCTTTTCATTCATCTGTTATTGGTGTTCTTGAAAAGAGGAATGCACCTTTTTTTGCAGGAAGATGATGATTTTTTTTTAATATAGCCTCTGAAATAATGATGTAGGTTCGCATTAACTAGTGGAATGTTGCTTTAAATAATGTAAAATAAGCTAAACATAACCTTAAAATAAGGTTAACCTAACAAAAAATATTTTCTGTATAATGGACAGAAAATAGGCAACAAAAAGTGTAGGATGTTTGTGTGTGTATATAAGTTGTAATGTAATGTAATGTAATGCAATGTAATAATGTAAAATATTCTGGTTGTAGACATAGGATTTTTATAGTTGCTTTAGTTTATAAGTAAATCCAGTAAATTTCTTCCATCTCCCTTTTGGTATTACTCATGGTAAAGTATGTATATGGATCTTATCTGCTTCCTTGAATAAAAGGAAATAATATTTTCAAGATTTTCACTCAGCTCAAACATACACTATAAAAATTAATAAACACTGGCAAAATGAGTTTCCTGTAAGAATCCCAAATCTTAAAGAGTATCTCAATTTGTCTTTGGTATCTTTCAATATTTTAAATAAGTGTTGATTTCACTACATTAATAACTTCCCCAAGAAACATGTTCATCCTAATTCTAATTACAGTACTGAATATGGCTGTATTATGTCTCACACAGCCAACTGAACTTTTAAAAGGAAAAAAACTCAAAGTAAATGCTATATCCAAACTTTCCCCAAATCATGTCACTCATATATATATATATATCAAACACGTTTCACAACTTTTAAAATACGATTTCCTTTGAACTCAAAATGTGATCCTGTTTTAAGGATCCCATTTTCTTATTTTATATCAACCACAAACTAAATGGCATCCTCATAATAATATCAGCAGCACTTACTCATCATACTTGATACGATAAATAATATCTTCAGTATCCATATAATCTGTATAAGATGTGGAAGGTGTATTGTCCAAATTATTTGTATTTTCTCTAGAATGATCTTGGCTCAAGTTTCCATTAGTCCTTTTGTAATTACTGCCACTCTTTCCTTGAGCTTTTCCATTTTTATGTCCTTTTGTTGCTCGAGTTACATTTTCTATATGAGCTTCGAACCAGGATCCAATAGTGACATCTCGGGCATCCACCAATTCATTTATCTAAAAATAAATTTGACATTTAGTGAATGTTATGCTTTTATAACAAATGTGATGATGTTGAGCTTCTGTGCTAACTATATTTACACTTATACTAACTTAATTCTACTTTGGCATTTTTGTCTCTACGCTCTTATACTGCCTACATTGAAAGTTGTAAAAACAGATTTCATAAAATAGGATAGTCCTTTGTTCTGCCCTATTGGAATTCCTCCAACATATGAAGCAGATCTGGAGTTGTGCAAAAAATGTGTGAGAATAAAGAAATGTCGGTGGATGCCATTTTAGCAGCAAACTATTGCCATTGGGTATAAACCTGATTGTCAGAAAACTGTTTTCAAATAGAAGTTGTACAAAAACTATATATTTAATGAAAATAGAATATTGGGCTATATATAATATTCTTCCTTCATAATATTATTAACACCAATGATTTAATGTATCTGCAATTTTTTAATACATGTATGGCCAACCTGTGGGCCACATGAAGCCCTGGATAGCTAGTAATGCGGCCCCACAAGATTATAAACTTTTAACAGTATGCAATTTTTATAACTAACAATATTAGTTATATATTATAGGCAGCCCAAGACGTAATACCTCTTCATTTCATGTGGTTCAGGCAAGCCAGACAGTTGGACACCCATGTTTTATTTGTTGCCTCTATTTTAACTGGATGTTTCTAACTATGTACTGTTTTCCTAATAATCATATTTTCTGTAGAATTAATCCTTCATCACACAATAATTAAATAATTGAATCAAGAATACTTTATTTCCCTCTTGCTATGTACCATATTATAATGCAAGATACACTTAACATTTCACATATAATATAAATATTTAAGACTTATTAATCTTGATAAAGTATACTCTTTTAAATAACAAAGATTGTGTAAAACAACACAGCCTTGCTGTGCACCCAAAACCATGAACTCACCACTGCACCAGACTTTAACAACAAATTCCCTTTATGTAGTAAATTTTCACTTTTTTTTATTTTAGTCTCCTACATTTTGCTGAAAAATGCATTTTATATCTTTCAAAAATATGCTCCTAAACCTATACTAATTAAAGTCACATTATAAATTAATGTCATGCAAGCAGATTGCCATGAAAATAGTCAGATTAACTTCCTTAGCTTTCTCCATACCCCATATTACCCAACCTCTGCAGATATCTAGGAAAGCTACAGAATCAGAAAGAAATTGATTCTTAGTAATACATTCCACAGATACATTAACATAGTTGTACACAGGTCTGTTTATATAGACACCCAATGACATCCATAGACAATGTATTTTAAAATAGATAAAATACACTTTAAAATATAGTATCATAAACCAACAATCTAAAGCACAGGTTTCCAAGATAAATTTTCAGGTACAATGAAAGCAATCAACTAATATACACTATTTATCTGTACTTAAAATCTGTCTCAACATAATAAGTAACTTGAAAACAGAATAGAGACCAAACACGTTTATATTAGTATAATAAATTCTTTCATAACAAAGTCATGCAATTTAATGTTTTCTCTAAATCTTTCCAGGGGCTAAAATTGTGTTGTTATTTTTATGTGCAACAATTCAAGAGGGTGGTACAATAAAGACAGTTTTTCCTCTGTTGCAGCCCCCAGGCATGCTCCTAAAGATGTTCCTAGCAATTTAGCATCCTGATTAATTTTACGTATGGCGACTAAGAATATGTAATCCCACTAGACATTCACTATTTAGATCAGATGGGTACAAATTATCGAGAGCAAAGGCAACATTGATAAATTAAAATTTCTTGTACGACATAAATAAGTATTTGGAATCCTGATCAGCTATTTTGTAGCTAGCCGTGATGAAACCATGGGAGGTGATGACAGCAGTAAGATCTGGGGATATTCAGAAGCATGTCTTTCGTGACAATGGCTATAAATGTACTACTTTTTATAAAAGATTGGTGAACCTCATGCAACAATGTAGCTATGTAGTGACTTCAATTTCAGAAAGATATCTTTAATGCTAGCCAAGATAAAATATAGTCTTGTAAATTTCCAGGCAGATGTGCAGTGCATAAATAAAGTCACAGTATCCTTGAAATAACTCCTTCAGAACCCTCACCCCACCAGATCTGGCCTGTGTTGCTTCTTCTCAAATAAACTGAAATCCTACTCCCCTACCACCTTCCCAGGTTCATTCACATTTATTGTACATAGCAAGAGATGTGTTGCAATTTGAAGTGAAAGGCACTGAGAAACTGTCATAGGACTGTATTTCAGTCTCTGGCATGGGTGAAATTCAGCAGGTTCTGACAGGTTCTGAAGAACCGGTAGTGGAAATTTTGAGTAGTTTGGAGAATCAACAAATACCACCTCTTGCTGGCCCGAGTAGAGTGGGAATGGAGATTTTGCAGTATCCTTCCCCTGCCACGCCCACCAAGCCACCCCAAAGAACCGGTAGTAAAAAAAATTGAATTTCACCACTGCCTCTTCACTAATGTACATAATACCACATACAGATTCAATTACCATTATTTATGTATACACACACACACATATATGCTGGTCTTGTTGTATTCGGATCTTTTCCCATGTAAGATTGAGAGAGTCTTGGCAACGTTTCGGCGAGATCCCATTCGCCATTTTCAGGCGGGTGCCTTCGGCTTCAGGCCTGTGCGAGCAAAGCGTGATTGGAGTTGCCGTCTTTCTATAAATATTGGTGGGGGTGTGTGGAGTGCTGGCTTTGTTGCTGTAAGCGGATTGGTTGGCTGTGTTGTAACATGTTGATTAGTTGATGGAGTTGATGTTTGCAGATTAGTCGGCTGTTTCGTAACATCCTGTGTGACTGAGGTACTGACTATGTGCCTATTGTTCTTTTGTGTTGTAACAACCTGGGTAATAGGTGGTGTGATGACATCCTGAGCTCTATTGTAGTGATATCCTGAGTCCTGTGCTGCAACCTCCTGGGGGGGTTGGCTGCATTGTAACATCCTGAGCCTTTGTGTTATAACCTCCTGAGTTCGGTGATGTAATGTCCTGAGCAGATGGCTGTGGTGTAACATCTGAAGATGGCAAGTGGGACCTCATTGAAATGTTGCCAAGATACTCTCAATCTTATGTATGTATGTATGTATGTATGTATGTATGTATGTATGTATGTATATGTGTGTGTATGTATGTATGTATGTAATGTATATATACATATGTATGTGTGTGTATGTATGTATGTGTGTGTATATATATATAAGATTTTTACAACCCCCGGTATACCCAAATATGGGAGGAAGATCACTACTTCCATTCTCTGTCCTTCGGCTCGTCACAAGAGACCATCCAGGCAGAAACTCAATCTTTTTACTGTTGCCTTTTTGTTACATTTTGTTGTATTTGTGCTGATAAATAAATAAAGGGAGACTAGTATAGATCTATTTCAAGCTATTTAGCTCTCATCAGCTAGCCATACCCTTACTGGGATTTGAACCTGGGCTATATTACATACTAGGCAGACATCTTAGCCATTAGGCCACAGGCTCTTATCCGTTATCAGCGAAGCCAGGGTGAAAGGTATCTATTAGATTTTTACAACTCCCGGTATGCCCAAATACACACACACACACACACACACACACATGTTGCCAAGACAATCTCAATCTTACACAGGATATATGCTGGTCTTGTTGTATTCGGGTCTTTTCCCATGTAAGATTGAGATTATATTGGCAACGTTTCGGCGAGGTCTCACTCGCCATCTTCAGGCTGGCTTTTGGGCTTAAAGCATGGGCGGAGCTGCCGTCTTTCTATAAATCTTGGTGGGTGGGTGTGGAGTGCTGGCTTTGTTTCAGTAAGTGGAATGATTGGTTGTGTGGATGTATCATGATTGGTAGATTGGTGCTGATTGGTGCTGGCTGTGTGTCCGTTGTTGTTCCATGTTGTAACGGCCTGGGTGGTGGGTGGGGCTCATTTGTTGACTAGGGCTGGTTTCCAGATGTCTGGTAGGCGGGAGATATCGTAATTTATTCATGTTGTGGGGGTGTTTCTCTATTCCGATAGCTTCCATAATTATTCTCTTGTTGAAGTGTTCAGTTTTGGAGATTAACCTGGTTCCTTCAAAATTAATTTCATGTCCTGTAGCTTTAAAAGGGAAAGGGAGGAAGTTTTTTCTTTTTTCCTTACTGCGTTCTTGTGTTCTGCAATGTGTGCATTTATTCTCCTGTTTGTTTGTCCTATGTATGTTGCAGGGTAGATTTTGCATGGTATTTCATAGACTCCGTGGTTTTCTAGCTGGATTTTGTCTTTGGGGTTTCTTAAGATGTTGGCTGTTTTTTGGTCAGTGTTGAAGGCTGTCTTGATATTGTGTTTGTGGAGAATTTTGCTGATTTTATCTGTGGTGCCTTTGATGTAAGGGAGGAGGGCGATGCCGTTGTCCGGTTCTGTGTCTCGGTTTTTGGGGGGAATCTCCCTTTGGATTAGGTTGGTAATTGTTTTTCTTTGGAATCTGTTGGAGATTAATATGTTTGTGAGAGTGTGTAATTCAGTTTTCAGGTGGTCTTTGTCAGCTAAGCATTTGGTTCTGGAGATAAGGGTCTTGGCTACAGAGTTGATCTGTGCAGGGTGGTGATGGGATTGTGCGTTTAAGTAGCAGTTGGTGTGTTTTTTTCCCCGGTAGATGGTGTGTCCTAGGGAGCCATTGGGTTTTTTGTAGATTAGGACATCCAGAAAGGGAAATTGGTTGTTTGCTTCTGAATTGTATTTTGGCATGTAGGCTGTTGAGATGTGTGAGGAAGTTGTCCAGTTTTTCTTTCCCGTGTGGCCAAATCAGGAAAGTGTCATCAACATATCTAAGCTAGTTTGGGTTTGTGTTCAGATTTATCTAAGGCGTTAGTTTCAAAATGTTCCATTATAAGTTTGCGATGACGGGTGAGAGCGCTGATCCCATGGGTGCTCCTTCTATCTGTTTGTATCTTTATCAATTATGGATGAAGTATGTGTTGGTTAGGCAGTGGTTGGTAAGGTCCAGGGTGTGTTTAGGGTTAGGATTGTGTTTAGGGTTAGGGTATTTGTTTCTCTGAAAATAAGACTTATTTTCTTTTTACCCACAAAATATGGCTTGGACCTTATTATGAGGGAGGGTTTATTGCTTTGGGGTTGCCGGGCAGCTGCTCTCTTGCAAGCGGGCTCCCAAAGAGCCAGGCATAGTCTCATGGGCGAATGGCTGTGTTGCGCTGTCGCAGCAGCGCAACACAACAGCCATGAAGCCACCAGGCTCACAAGCAGCCACCCGGCAAACCCCTTTCCAGCCGGGCACAGCGCCATTCACTGACCTAGGGGTATTGCCAAGCTGCTTGAGTGCCTGTTTGCTGCCGCCCTGCTCCCGCGGCTTGGCGCCTTCAAAATGCCAGTGAATGGCGCTCTGCATGGCTGGAGAGGGGGGTTGTGCAAGCAGCTGTTCCACTCCTGCTTGTGCACCTCCCAGCCTCACGATGCCCTGGCCCAGCTCTCCACGCAGAGCCATAGCACCTCCACTGCTGCTGCCACTGCCACCATCCCAGAATGGCTTTTTCGGCGGCTTCCAAACCAAGTCTACCGGCAGTGGCCGCTCTGGGCATACACTCTATGGTTGTGGGCCAGCTGCTGACAGAGCATACAACCATAGAGTGTACGCCCAGAGTGGCCACTGCCAAAGTGAGAGCGGAACAGCCACTCGTGCAACTCCCTTCTCCAGCCGTGCAGAGCACCATTCACTGACATTTCGAAGGCAGGGAGGGCTTATATTTTTGCTCACCAGAAAAATGTGGCATGGCCTTATTATCCAGACATGTCATATTTTCGGGGAAACACGGTATAGTGTGTGTGTGTGTGTGTGTGTGTGTGTGTGTGTTTGTGTGTTTGTGTACACATATATACATACATATTTTCCAAGAGGAGTAAGAAAAGTTCTTTCTTTCTACTTGAAATGAGCTTAAAATCATTGTCCCTCTGCTGTCAACTGAAAAAAAAAGAATTTAATGAATTTGGTAGGAAAAAAGGAAAAGGCAAGGGAAAAATGCTTAAATCTACTGTATTTCATCTAACAAGAATATAGTGATTTTAAGTCTCTGTAGGGGGAAAGGGGGAAGTGATACAAATAGTCCCTGTAGATTAACTAAAAAGTAAACTGGAACTATTTGAAAGTGATGATCACAAGGTTTGAAGCAATAGGCCACTTACATAGATTCCATGGTCACATTTTTGCGCATGTGCGAGCTGCGGTATGGTCAGTAGCTTTTCTTGCTCCGGCTGGATAGGCAGAAGGAATGCTGGAAACATCACCGGTTTTAGCTGCGAGTCTTCCGGAAAGGAGCTCTAATGGTAGAGTATGATCCAGGGGACCCGGGCAGGCGACTAGCTGGGGAGTCGCCGTTCTCGGCTGGCTCCCAGCCTACGCGGTTGTTTTGCCGGTTCTTCCTATCGAGCAGCGAAGATTGCGGTTTCATGCTGGCAATGCCGCTCCCGGCAATTTTAACGACGCCGGGACCCTGTGACTCTATTTTCTGGTTTCAGGAGACCCAAGAGAGCCTTGGACTACTCTGGACTGTACAGGAGACCATCGTGCCAGGGAAGGGGCGGCTGGCCCAGATGGCGCCAAAAGGGATCGAGTGGCAGGCTTCGTTGACGCCACCACGGCCCTTCCAGGCGCCCCCCCTCCCGTATCACCTCAACAGCTTGCGGCGGTCTTGCCGGTCTTGTTCCTGCTTTCTACG
Organism: Thamnophis sirtalis; assembly: GCF_051295495.1. Classification (NCBI taxonomy): domain Eukaryota; kingdom Metazoa; phylum Chordata; class Lepidosauria; order Squamata; family Natricidae; genus Thamnophis; species Thamnophis sirtalis. The sequence goes on along the minus strand of NW_028261385.1, from coordinate 73,807,714 downwards.
AATAGGAAGGAGCCCTCGGATTTGCACCAATGTATTGTCAGCTTTTGGGGAGTGGGTTGGCAGATTCGCGCGGTGCTGGATGGAAGGGGCGGCGGACTTTGCTTGGCGTCTTTGCTGCCCCCTCAGCACCCCCCCCCGGCTCCACTCGATCAGGGCCTCTTTGCAGTGCATCCTCTCCCCGCCTTCCTTTACGATTGCAGAGCCTCCTTCCCTTTTTTACCATCTTCACCATCTGGCTCTCTTTGTTTACGAACTTGGACTCTCAGATTTCCAGATCTACGTCCCTGCTCCTTTGTTGCGACTACTGCCGCCCACCGCTAGCCCAAGAACATTATTCCAACCATCGGGGACACCATTCCATCTGCCCTCCATTTACAATCGCCTCACCCAACACGGATTTTTGGACCTTTGGCTTTGGGTGTCTTTTAGGACTTGAGGAAGGGAGAGGGGCAGAGCAGCTCTCCCTCCTCCTTCCGCACCATTGACTATCTCAAACTACACTAACGCAGTGCTCCGCAAATCTTATGAATGTGGTGTGGATGGTGTGCCTGTTTGATGTCTGTACCCACTTTTTAAAATTCATTATTGTTGTATTTTCTGTGTTTTAACTGATTTATGTGGGGACTGTATGGGTGAGTGGCTGTGTATGTATGAGAGGACTGGGAGTGCAGCCTGGTACCTCCTCCACTGAGTGCTATTGCAGAAGTGGTAGGGGGGCCCAGGCCTATCTCCCATCCTAGAATGACTGATATAAATTGCCTGCCAGAAGGAACGGAGGCTGTGAGGGGGGAAATAGGCCTATGATTGCGGGGGTGGACTGGAGCATTACGGTCATTATGGGGAGCGGCAGGTATGATGGGAACTTCAGGGCTAGCCATTACCAGGGAAGGAGGGTTCGCTATGTCGCAGCTATCCCCCCTTCCGGCCCTATTAGTTCTACTCCAGGGACAGATGGCGGGAGTTGTCAGGACGCTGGTCTCAGGCTGTTGCTGCTAAATGCCAGGTCTGTGGTTCACAAAGCTCCCCTCGTCCGGGACCTAATATTAGATGAGGAGGCAGACCTGGCATGTATTATTGAAACCTGGCTGGGCCCGGAGGGAGGAGTCCCCCTCACTGAAATGTGCCCAGAAGGTTTTCAGGTGCTTCATCAGCAGCGACCTCAGGAAAGGGGTGGGGGAGTGGCTGTCATCGTCCAAAGGCCTTTAGTTCCTCGTAGGATCCCTGCTCCAGAGCCTGTCGGGTGTGAGTCCCTGTTGGTGAAGTTGGACCTTGGGGGTCAAGTGGGCTTGTTGTTAACGTACCTACCTCCCAACAGCGTTGCAACAGCCCTCCCCTTGCTCCTCGAGTCAGTAGCCAAGCTGGCGGTAGAGTTCCCCAGGCTTATGGTGCTGGGGGATTTCAACCTGCCCACGCTCGGTGAACGCTCTGACAGGGCGCAGGAGTTCATGGCTTCCATGACAACCATGGACTTGACCCAAGTAATTCGGGGTTTGACTCATTCAGCGGGTCACACACTTGACCTTGTACTCCTCTCGGAGCAGTGGAGACGTGATCTAGAGTTGAGGGGCATTAAGATCTTGCCCTGTCATGGTCTGATCACTTCCTACTGAGGCTTGACTTTCGGAAATCAATCCCCCACTGTAGGGAGGAGGAACCGATTAGGTGGTTCCGCCCCAGACGCCTGATGGACCCTATGGGATTTCAGACGGCGCTTGGAGAAATACCTAACACTCTCGTCCACAGTCCGGTGGAGTCCTTAGTTGCTGCCTGGAATACAGCAGCGGCGGGGGCTCTAAACCGGATTGCGCCTTTGCGACCTCTCCGAGGTAGTGGATCCAGGAGAGCTCCTTGGTTTACCGAGGAACTCCGGCAGATGAAGTGCCAAAAGAGACGCCTAGAGCGCCGCTGGAGGGCCAGTAACACTGAGTCAGACCGAGCACTGATGAGAGCCTTTATCAGAGCCTATCTTGTGGCAATACGGGCGGCGAAATGTGCGCATTTTGCCGCTCTTATTGCATCCGCTGAATCGCGCCGAGCCGCCTTGTTTAGAATAACCCGCTCGCTCTTGTAAGGGAGGGATACGGATGACCCTTTACAAGGTAGAGCTGAGGAATTTGTTCAGTTTCTAACGGATAAAGTCACTCAGATTCGGACGGAGCTGGACTCCAATTGCATAGTACCAGCCGAGGTACTGGGGGAAGGTCTTGAGCGGAGTTTATGGAGCGAGTTTCAACTTGTCTCTCCTGAGGAAGTGGACAAGGCCATGGGAGCGGTGAGTGCCTCCACCTGTATACTGGATCCGTGCCCCTCCTGGCTGGTCTCGACCAGCAGGGAGGTGACACGTGGCTGGATCCAGACGATAGTTAACACCTCTCTCTGGGAGGGAATTTTCCCGCTCCTCCTAAAGGATGCGGTGGTGAGACCCCTCCTGAAGAAGCCTTCTCTGGACCCAGCCATTTTGAGCAACTATTGTCCAGTCTCCAACCTGCCCTTTGTAGGGAAGGTTGTTGAGAAAGTGGTGGCCTTTCAACTCCGACGGTCCTTGGATGAAACTGATTATCTGGATTCCTTTCAGTCTGGCTTCAGCCTGGTTACAGCACGGAAACTGCTTTGGTCGCGCTGATCGATGATCTCTGGCGAGCCAGGGATAGGGGTCACCCCTCTATCCTTGTGCTCCTTGACCTCTCAGCGGCCTTCGATACCATCAACATGGTATCCTTCTGCGACGGTTACGGGAGGTGGGAGTGGGAGGCACCATCCTTTGGTGGTTCTCCTCCTACCTCTCGGACAGGTCGCAGTCGGTGTTGGTCGGAGGGAAGAGGTCAACCCGTAGGCCCCTCAATTATGTGGTGCCGCAGGGTTCGGTCCTGTCCCCCCACCTATTTAACATCTACATGAAGCCGCTGGGTGAGATCATACGCCAGCACGGGATTAAATACCATCAATATGAAAACAATACGCAATTGTATCTGTCCGCCCCGTGCCAACTCAGTGAAGCGGTAGAAGTGATGTGCCAGTGCCTGGAGGCTGTCAGGGTCTGGATGGGAATGAACAAGCTTGCACTCAATCCCGACAAGACCGAGTGGCTATTGATGTTCCCTCCCAAAAATTGGCTAACTATTCCATCTCTCAGTCTGGGGGGTGAAATTATACGCCCTTCAGAGAGGGTTCGCAATTTGGGAGTCCTCCTGGATCTACAGCTGACTTTAGAACATCATTTGTCGGCTGTGACCAGGGGGAACTTTGCCCAGGTTCGCCTGGTGCACCAATTGCGACCCTACTTGGACCGGGAGGCCCTTCAGATAGTCACTCATGCCCTCGTGACCTCAAGACTGGATTACTGTAACGCGCTCTACATGGGGCTGCCCTTGAAGAATGTTCGAAGACTTCAGTTAGTCCAGAACGCAGCCGTGCGAGCGATTGTGGGTGCACCTAGGTACACCCACGTTACACCTATCCTCCGCGAGCTGCATTGGCTACCCATTGGTCTCCGGACACGCTTCAAGGTGTTAGTCGTTACTTATAAAGCCCTACATGGCATCGGACCTGGGTACCTGAGAGACCGCCTCCTGCCAATTACCTCCCAAAGACCGATTCAATCGCACAGACTAGGCCTTCTCTGGATTCCATCTGCCAGCCAATGTCGGCTGGCGACCCCCCAGGGGAGAGCCTTCTCTGTTGCAGCTCCGGCCCTCTGGAACGAGCTCCCCGTGGAGATCCGGACCCTTACTACCCTTCCGGCCTTCCGTAAAGCCACTAAGTCCTGGCTGCTCCGTCAGGCCGGGGGCTGTTGAAGTATCCAGCCCCACGGTAACTATGAATGTTGTTGTATTTTAAATTGTAGTTTTGTCTTATTTATCCCCTTCCCCTTTTTATTGTAAGCCGCCCGGAGTCCTCCGGGAGTGGGCGGCATACAAGACCAATAAACTCAACTCATTTTAAAAGGTGAACGCAGAAAAGATCTTCAAGTGCTGCTACCTTCTGAGATGACATTTCTATATAGAGATAAAGTTTTGCCTTGAAACAAGCATGGAAACAAGGAGGGGCGGTTTCGTATATATGTTATAATTATAATTTTAAAAAGCAAAGACACTTACAATCTTAAATGGGAAATTCAGGATTTGACAACAGATATCCCAGAAGTAAAATCTACATGCACACGCACCTATACAAACCCAGAGTTCTCACATCTATAAAATTTTCATTTCACAAAGCTGTTCTTTGTTAAAAAAAAAAAATATTTGCACATATTTATATGTAATGTAAAATTTGTCTCTTTAATTTATAAATAACCTCTAAGCTAGATGTTACTATATGCCACTGTTCAAAACTTGGATTATTTTAATGGCTTTGAACTACAAAGTAATTCATAAGCACTGACAGAAAAGATCGCTTTCAGAATCTGACCAATCATTATATTTGCAATTGTTAAAGGATTAATTACTATAAGATATTTTCCTTCCCCCTGCACAGCCTTGTTTACAGATTTAAAAGAGTTTTCCTACGCTGCAGAGGCACTTCTAATTTCAAGCAAAATATTATTTAGGGAGAAGGAGAGGAAAATTGTTTGGATAGGTCATAAAAGTAAACAGGACCAAATGAACTTGAACTTTTCTTTCCCAGTAAATGAAATCTAGTACAATCATAAACCAATAGTTATAAATAAGGATATAAATAAGGACTAATATTCTCATTACACATAAACTCAATGTTACATTTCTAAAGGCAAACATAATTCTATACAAATGTCATGAAAGTAGACAGATAGCATCCATTTTTATGATCCTCTACTACAGTGAAAATCACTTTCAGAACTACTTAAAGGCAAAATAAGATCTGATAGTCCTCTATATGAGGAAAGAGATATGAGGCAGAAAGTTGATGAAAGGAACGAATGGATTTTAAAAAAAATCACTCATGCACAAGGACAAGCATATAATTGAAAGAAAGGGAATAGCCAGCTATAAACCTATAGGATCCAAAGAACAATGACACAAGGATGGGTGTGGGTGTGAATGAATTTATATAGATTCCAAAATACATTCAGACAACTAGTAGGAGCTGAATTTATATATGAACTTAAACCTAACAAAAATACCAAGCCACATATAGTACTATTTTATAAAAATGATGGGCCTTCTTGTTCCAGCCATTTTATATGCTCTTCTACTACTTTGTCCATCTGAATGTGGACACTGTGTCTTATTTGCTTTATCCTCTATACAGAGAAATGAAGGAATGAATGTAACAAGAGAATGAACTGGATGAAACTATCTTAAAGACTGAATCTAGTCATAATCCATTGACTGTAACCACAAGATCATAAACCTCACAAAAGAAATAGCACTTTTCTGGCATAAAAAGAATGAGAGTTATGACCATACTTCAGTTATAGCACTGAAGATAGAAGCATAGGTAAATGGCTTCTAAGAACTGAACTATTAACAATGCTTGAATTCTAGCTGCAGCAGTATGTATTTCAACAAATTTCTATGGGAACTGAATATTAAACAAGGCAAATAAAAAGGCTTTTACATTTTCAGCCACATCAAGCAGGACATGGCTTCACATCAGTGGTGGGTTCTGGATCCCGTTCCAACCGGTATGGTTGGAATGGGCCCGGTATTGTCGACATGTACACGCGCAGCACGTGCATGCATCTTACCTTCCAGCAACACCTTTGCGATGCTCCAGATGCTTAGCGGAGCATCGCGCAGGTGTTGTATGCGTCGTGCACGTGCACGGAAGCACAAAATAGTTTAAAGACAGGTTAGGAGCGCGGGCAGGCCCTCCAGAGCACCGGAACGGAACAGTACCCGGTGCTCCAGGCAGGCTCCGGTACACCCATATCGGGGCATACCTCCTGCAACCCACCACTGTGGTTCACATGGAATACCACTTATAAAAAGCATGTCAGAAACCAGAAAAATATCGTTTAAAAAAAATTGCAGTCTCAATAAAAAACACCAAATTACAGTACTGTAATAAAAGAAAATTCTAAATGTCATACTCTCAATCTATTAATTTTCAGAGATTCCATAACCACTATTGAAGTTTTCCAATAGAAATCAGGAACCAAAAGAATAAATCAAGAAATAAACTGTCACATTCATAGTTCATATTTTCCTGAGCCCTTGTAGTTACAATTCAACCCAAGGAAAAACCACAGCTCCTTAAGAACTACTGACAGGTACCTCAAGGAAGGCAACATCAGAATTGAAGTTTATTTACCTGATTTAGAATCCCAATACTGCACACATCAAGCATTACACCATATAATTTAGTCAACAGATATTTAAACTTTAACTAGACAATCTGTGACTCATTGGGTAATTATTTCAGAGAACAATAATGACCACAAGAGGCAATAAAGCTGTGAGAGTAGAAACCATTTCCAATTTCCTGCTGGTTTCACCACTGACTTTCCTTGTAGGAAACTGGAAGGGAGCTTTAGAAATTACGTTTATGTGATTGTGGTAGACAGCAGAGGAATGTCAGCACTGGAGCAACCACAACTTTGCCAAATTTCAATCCCACGGGTCTGGAATTTTGGATGCATTCTTTAAGTTAGCCCATCTGAGGTACTGTTGCCGTGTGATGCATCGTTTCTACCAATTGGAGGTTACAAACAGATAACCAGCAGGCATATGTGCAGATAATACATGGCATGATTTCTGCTTAACTGTTTTACTATTGCTTATGGCACAACAATAATAATTTTGAATTTTCTCTGATTTGGTCTTGCCTTCATATTTTTTAATCAAAAAATATCATTTGTTCTCTTTAATAGAAGAAAAAGTTAACAATATTATACTAAATTGGAAATTATACCTAATCAGTTACATATCCTGAAGAAAGCATTTTCACAACAAGCAATGTAACAAAAACACTTTTCTGTAACACATTCAGTTTTAGGATTAGTAGAGACTCTATAAAGCTGTGTTTAATCAATGGATTATAAATCAACAGTTGTGTTTGAAAGTTTGACTGTCTCATGACCGTAGCTGTGATTATTATTTAGGAAGGAACACAATCTAAAATTATAAGCTAAATTTAAGCTAATGAAATGTCATTTTAATGTATGCCAATTAGTGTACATTCAAGTGACAATAATGTTATTCCAAGATTCAAATCTTTTTGAAGCCTAGTTCGGGGGGGGGAGGGGAGTTAAGTTTTGCAAAGCAAACATTTTGCTGTTTCTTGATGTCCTGTTGATACCTTAAATTATTTCTTGATAAACTACCATAACAAAGAGACTTCTTGATAAAAAGTTTAATCTCGGTAAGCAGAATGGTTGGAAGGAACCCTGAAGGTCTTCTAGTCCTGCTCAAGTAAGAAACCCCATACCACTTCAGACAAATGGCTGTCCAATCTCTTCTTAAAAACCTTTAGTGTTGGAGCACCAACAACTTCTGGAGGCAAGCCAATTAATTGTTCTGTCAGGAAATTTCTCATTTCTAGGTTGGTTCTCTCTATGATTAGTTTTCATCCATTGTTTGTTGTCCTGCCCTCAGGACAAGAATAGGTCAACCATGTCTTTGTGGCAGGCCCTTAGATATTAGAATACTGCTAGTCCTTCATTAAACTAAACATATCCAATTCTTGCATCTGTTCTTTGTATGTTTTAGCCTCCAGTCCCCTAATCATCTTTCTTGCTCTTGTCTGCAATCTTTCCAGAGTTTCAACATCTTTTTTATATTGTGGCAACCAAAACTGGATGCAATGTTTTAAGTGTGGTCTTACCAGGGCATTATAAAATGGTAGTAACACTTCATGTGATCTTGATTCTATCCCCCTTTTAAAGCAGCCCAGAACTGTGTTGGCTTTTTTAGCAGCTGAGACACTGCTGGCTCATATTTAAGTGATTTTCATTTGGAAGTAAAGGAATCCTTAGTTATAAATTTGATATAAATTTTCCATCACTTCCCTTTTTTTAATAACTCATGCTTTCTCACTGTCAATCCAGCTTAGAAGAAAGATCTTTGTTTTTTGTTTGGTCAATGAAGTGGTTAGGGTTACAGTTAGGGTTAGGGTTAGGACCAGGTACTGTATAATGTTAAAGGTGAAAAGTAAATATTGCTATTGTCTTGTTTCTTGTAAAAAAAAAACTTTTCTGGACAAAGCAATAACAATTGTCTACTAAGCTATATTAGCATACACACTATGTACATGATAATACATTAACTAAAATATTAATCCAGTTTAAGGATTCAGAAACAATATTGGTTACAGTTCAAACAAAAGTTCCATAAGCAAATGATTGTTTCAAATCAACTAACATTATGTTGCATAGGGCAGATTTTAGTACTAAATACAAAGGCAACTATTGTTATTCATAATTTAAAACTTATTAAAACATTTGGAAAGACATAAAAATATGAACTGCAGAGGGGCGGAGAAAGAAAACCCTGTTATTTCACCTTAACAAAAGAATTTTTTAAAATTGTTTTGTTTATTTAACAAAAATAAAGCCTATATCAGTGTTGGAGAACCAGTGCCAAAACGGGGCCTCACGCATGCACATGCCAGAAACTGGAAGTGCAGCTGCCCAATGAGCATGCATATGCCAGGAAGATGATCTTCTTGTTTCCGGTGTGCACATGCACCGGCCACCTGGTCTTCGTTTCTGGAACGCACGAAGACCAGCTGGCCGGTGCGCATGCCGGAAAGCAGAAAAGCAGTCGCCCAGTGTGCATGTGTGCACTTGAAAGAGGATCTTCCAGTTTCCAGTGCGCATGCCAGTTGGTCTTCACATGTACATGCATGCTAGAAACCGGAAGTTCAGGTGGCGGGTATGCATGTGCTTGCTGGAAACCGGAAGATGTATGTGTACTGGGCGGTGCTCTTCCAATTTCCAGTGCTCCCGTGTGTGTGAAGACCAGCTGGCCGGCGCACCAGAACCCGGAAGAGCAATGGGGGACAGCCTGAGCACCCAGAGAGATGGCTCTGCATACCACTTCCAGCATGCATGCCATAGGTTCGCCATCATGGGCCTATATGAATAGCCTACAGCAGTAATGGCTAAACTTTTTCGGATCGTGTGCCAAAAGCAGGGGGAGCGCAGGGGGGTCGCACAGGGGCATGCCATCCCCCATAATGCTATGTGTGCGACCTGAAGCCTCCAGAGGGCAAAAAAAGCAGATTTTAATTCTGAAATCATGGAACCTTTGGTCCAATATAGAGTATATAAAAGTAGACAGTTTAGAAAAGACTGCATAAAACGATCGGCCAATTAATATTTCTGATTATAGAAATTGGCTCCGATATCTTCTCTTTTGTTATACTTGCCTAGCACAACCAGCCACTTCATTCTAGAGCAGGGGTCCCTAACTCCTCCCCGCCCGTCTGTGGACTGGTACCAGCCCGTGGTATGCCAGCAATCGGGCCACGTAAACAAGCAAAGCCCCATCCATGGGATGCAGGTAGCATGCAAAACCACACCCCTTCCACTCCATGGAAAAAGCTTTCTCCACAGATCTGGTCGCTGGTACCCAAAAGGTTGGGGGGTGCACTGTTCTAGAGAGCCCCCAAGCTTTGAAAAAATATGAAACTAGAGGCTGCTGTTGAGAGGAGGGGATGGTTAAGTTGCTATTCCACTAGCACTTCTTTGTTCTAGCTAACTGATTTAAACTAGATGAAATCATTATAGAATATTTCCTGTTTCAGAAGAGGTGTTCAATACATAGTCTTGATTTTTTTAAAAATGAATTCACAATCAGCTTAAAAATGTAAGAAGACACAGTCAAGTTTAAAAAAATAAAACAAGTACCTTGTATTCACCAATGCCAGGATCTATAAGAAATGAACGAGCTGATGTAGATGGCAAACTTGATGATCCACTGTTCACTCCTTGTTTGGCTTTATTCTTACAGTTGGTAACCGCACAGGGACCAGGCTTTCCATCTTTTTTATTCAAAATTGTAGAAGGAACATCAGACTCTGAGCGTATCAAAAGCTGAACTATATCATTCAGTCCAACATTATAATCAAATAAGGTATGGCCATCTTCAAGCTATTAAAAATGCAAAAAGAAATCCATCAGAAAAATATATATTAAAAGAAATCAATATAGTATAAAAACCTCAACATGAAAAACAGAAAAAGCTTGCATGAAAATAAAATATATGATTAATAGCTGGTATTAATGACATATCTTTGTTTTTTAGGGGATTTAGAACTCTCAATGAAAAGGTGGAAAAGGTTCATTGAACAAAATGCCATAATATATTTATTTAGTATATTTATATTTATATTTTACAACTAAATAAACATAAAATAAAAATGATCCTTCCCTTTCCACACCATTTCAGAGAGTTATTCGATATCAAAAATAGTTTTTCAGGATCTATGGAAGGAAATAGTAAAAATTGTCTACCACTATTTTCTCCAACAGAAGAAACAGCGAAGTATTCTTCAAGAGAAGCCTGGAGCCCAATATCAGTTTAGTATTGGATTTAACTACTTCTTAGTTAAAGAAAGATACTAGGATTTAGTCATGTGATTTAATTTCTGGAAAACTACTAAAAAGTCATCCTGTATCAGAAACTATTTATAAGCAGAGGTTTGTTCTCCAAGCTTGCTGTTTGGCTCCCAGATGTTTTGTTACCAAACTAGATTAATATCTTCAACCCTGCTGAAGATGTTACCTAGTTTGGTAATGAAATGTCCAGGAGACAAGCAGCAAGCTTGGAGGACGAACATGTCTAAATCTACAACCCAAGCTATGAATATTCTCTACAATTTCTGTTTATGCTAATAATCCAATAAGTAAGAATAGGACAAGTGGTAGAACTCCAAATAAAATGTGATGTTAATTCACTACTTCCTTCCTTTTAGAAGGAAAATACAGGAACAAAGAGATGGAGTTACAGTAATCCCATATACAAAGATGCTGTTAAACTTTCTAAATAAGTACACTTGTTTCAATTTTAGTCAATCTCAGAATTACCTAGTAACACAAACTGGAGTCTTTAATTTCATATATCAATAAATACCTGATGTATCTAACATATGAAAGAAAGGGGATTATCAAATAGCATCCAAAATTAAATCAGAGTGCAAGGCAAAGTATTGCTCAAAGTTCCAATTTATTAAGAGAGCCATGTTGGCACATCTGGGAAAACTCAAATCTGAAAGCTTCCAGGTTTTTCCCACCTAGTTGAAAGTTCAAGATCTTGCCCCAAACCCACAAGTCCATCACATGGTCCAATCTCCCATTGCCATTCTGGCAGTTCCACCCATCCAGTTCTGGTCAAGTGCAGAGACAAAGGATGACCTTGGCTTTCTAGAAAGAATTTTGTTTTGGCTACACAGTAAGTAACTCCGTACAATCCCCCCTCCCCTTTTCCCACAATAGAAAAAGGCATAGTAGAATAAGAGAAAGGCAGGCCAAAGATTCAAAAGAAAGCTGCAGGCCTGATAGGTGGCTTTTCCTCCGAAGAAAAGTGTATCCTGAAAAGAGAATAATGTGGGGGTTAACATAAGCATAACTAACCAGCTTTGGCTTATCAGGAAATTTATCATGGAATTGTTTCACTAACCTATCAGCTTTTACATTCCAACTTTTCACCCAAGTAGCTTCAGATAAAGGGTACCGCTTCCAATGCACTAAATATTGCAAACGACCTCTATACAATATACAGTCTAAAATTTTCTTCACTTCGTTGTGAGTTTCTCCTTCTATCACTACTGAAGAAGTTGGAGGCTGGATCAATGGTCTTTGGTTGGACCTAATCACTGGCTTCAGTAAGCTGCAATAAAACACTGGTTGAATTTTCCCTAGAATTCTGGGCAGACTGAGCTGAACCGTAACTGGGTTAATTATTTTCACTATTGGGAAGGGACCTAAAAATTTTGGCCCTAATTTCTTGCTAGACATCCTTAACTTTATATATTTGGTAGTCAAAAAAACTTTGTCCCCCACTCAGAAGGAGGGTTGGAGCGAGCGGTGCTTATCCACTTGTTTCTTGTATTCTTCTGCTGCCTCTGCCAAAGCTTTTTTTTGTATTCTCCCACCCTTTTTTAAGAGTGTCCATCCATTCAGTCAGAAACATAGAGGAGGGGGGCTCTCTGGACAGTTCAGACATGGGAACAAATTCCATGCCACTGGTAACTTGAAAAGGAGTTAATCCAGTGCTGCTGTGGACAGCATTGTGATACGCGACTTCGGCAAAAGGTAGCAAGTCCAACCAGTTTCCTGCTAGTAATCAACATAATGGAGGTATTGTTCCACCATTGCATTCGCATGTTCCGCTGCTCTATTCGTGTTTGGATGGAAAGCCAAGCTAAGTCCTTGCGTGGACCCATTAGCCCGCAGGAACTCCCTTTAAAACTTGGCAGTGAATTGAACTCCGCGGTCTGAGATGATTCTCTTGGGTACTCTGTGTAGGCAGTAAATGTGTTTGACAAACTTCTTCACTAGTTTTTTTAGTGGATTGTAATACTGAGCAAGCGATGAAGTGGACTTGCTTGGAATAATAAGTCGATGACTGTCCAGATCACTTTATTTCCGCTGCTGTCTGGAAGCTCTACAATGAAATCTATTGCGATCTCCTCCCTTGGTCAGCTAGGACTAGCCACCGGTTGCAGTAACCCAGGGGGCTTGCCTGGCCATATTTTCATGGTTGCACAGCTTTTCACATAGTCTTCCACTTCTGCTTTCATTTTCGGCTACCAAAATTGACGTCTGACGAGGTGAAGTGTTTTTAGGAATCCAAAGTGACCTCCCAATTTTGCATTGTGGCTTCGCTGTACTAATTCCAGCCTCAAGTTCAAAGGGACGTATAGTTTGGATCCCTTCCAAGCTAAGCCATCTCTCATTGTCAGGATGTCTTTGTTGTCGTTGAGCCAGGGATCGGTTGGCAGCGCCAATTTCATTGCTGCAGTCAGCTTGTCCTGGCCAAGAATAGGCTACTGCCTGGTCTGGCCTTTGATGACTTGAGCCGCCTTTTGGTTGGGGGGGGGGGATGATGGGGTGAATCACTTATTCCCTCCTATTGTCATACTGCGGTTTCCTCGATAAGGTATCTGCCAGCAAGTTCTTTCTGGAGGGATGTGCTTCAGTTCAAATTTAAACCTTCTGAAGTATTGTGCCCAACGAACTTGCTTGGGAGACAGTTTCCACAGGCTTTTTAGGGCTTCGAGGTTTTTATAGTCAGTCCAGACTTCGAATGGCATGTCACCCCACTCTAGGAAATGTCTCCAGGTGAGCAGTGCCCATTGGACTGCATAGGCTTCTTTCTCTCAAATGGTACACCTTCTTTCCGTGGTGGTGAGTTTTTCAAGACACATGTGCACGGCAAGAATTGTCCCTCTTTGTTCTTCTGCAACAGCACTGCTGCTAAAGCCACATCACTGGCATCTGACTGGATTATGAATTGCCGTTCTGGATCGGGATGTTGCAGAATGGGCTCTTTGGCAAAGAGCTGTTTTAATTTTTCAAATACTTTTTGATGGTCTATTGTCCACCCAATAGATTGGTTTGGCTTTGGCTTTGTCGGGGATGGCCTGTTTTTAACAGTTCAGTCAAGGGCAGAGCAACTTCTGCAAAAGCCGGAATGAATTGCCGATACAAGTTAGCAAATCCCAGGAAACTTTGTAGCTGTTTGCGTGTACATGGGGGTTGCCAGTCTAGCACCGCTTTCACTTTCCCTGGGTCCATTTCTTTCCCTTCACTGGAAATACGATAGCCAAGGTAATCCAGTGAGGTCTTGTGGAATTCACTTTGATAGTTTAGGATAGAGTTTGGCGGTTAGAAGTTTTTCCAGGACCTGCCGCACCAGCTTTACGTGTTCTTCTAGGGTCTCAGAAAAGACAAGGATGTTATCAAGGTAAACGAGCACCCCTTTGATAGGTGCTCATGCAGCACCTCATTAATGAATTGCATGATGACTGCAGGGGCATGACTTTGAATTGGAAACCACCAAGGGGGCAGTTAAAGGCGGTCTTCCATTATCTCCCTCCCTGATGCATATACGGTTATACACCTCTGTCAAGTCCAGTTTGTGGAACACTGCCTTTAGTTAAGTGGTTCAACGTGTCCTTCATGAGGGGAAGGGATACTGTATTTTTCAGAGTATAAGACACACCTTTTTCCCTCAAAAAAGAGGCTGAAAATCTGGGTGCATCTTATACACTGAATACAGCATTTTTAGCCTCATGTAACCCCACCCCCTTTGCAAAAATGGCCATGCATAGCCTTTAGGAGGCTTCCAGAGTGCTCATGGGGGTTGAGGAGGGCAAACATTAGCAAACAATGGGCCGTTTTCCCCCCCCCCGCCCCCATGAGCACTCTATAAGCCTCCTAAAAGCTATGCATGTTCTTTTTTTGACAAGATCTGCAGAGGTTGTTTTTGGGGAGGTCTGCAGAGTTCAAAAACTTTTTTTTTAATTTGCCTCTTCAAAATATTGGTGTGTCTTATACTCCCAAAAATATGGTAGGTTTTTTTTACACAAACGGCATTGATCCCTCGGAAGTCAACACAGAGCCTAACCCACCCCACCCCACCCCGTCTTTCTTCTCTTTGAAGAGCACGGGGGCTGCTATTTCTGAATTGGCTGGCTGGATAAAGCCCCGCTTCAAATTGGCAATCCTTAATTCCGCTATGTCTTTAGGAGCCATTGAGTATTCCGCTATGTCTTTAGGAGCCAACTACTACAAAATATGTCAAAAAAATCCAATCTGGTGGTGTGATGCCTTGACCTATGACAACAACGACTTACCATCATAATTCAAAGTTTAATAATGATAGTAAGTTAAGGACTGCCTGTATCTTCCACTTAAGGAACTCAAATAGCCATTTACCGATATAGGTTAAAGCAAATTGTACCAAATGTATTAGAGACACAAATTCAAATCCCATTCTCTACTTTAGCCCTCTAAGACCATGTGCCACTCATATGTGTTGCGAGTTCAAGTCAATGTTTTTAAAATTACAGTATGATGTTGGTATAATTACAGGAAGCCAGTTTGGAAATGGTATTTTTTCCTCATCTTATTTGGGAATCCAGTCTGGGGTCCAGACTGTATTAATCTATTATCACACAATAATTTAAGTTCCATTCAGACTTTCAAAATCTTATCAATACAACTAGGGAAAGAAAAAAACAAAAATGTAGCTGTTTTGTCAATGCCCTCTTTATATTCTTTTTTTTTCTCTTCCAGTGCTTTATAGCCCACTCTAACCAGTTTACAGAATCAGCAAATTGCCCCCAACAAACTGGGTTCTCCTAGCGAGACTCGAACTGCCAGCAGAGCAGAATTAGCCTGCAATACTGCATTCTAACCACTGCATCACCATGGCCAATGTTGCCACAACTATTTTCAATAGTTACAAATAAAAATACATACTTATTGATTAAAGAGGATACATTTGGCCATTATCTAAAAGTATTATTAAGTATGTGAATTCTTTTATCTTCATTGTAACAGTATGTAATACCAGCATTAAATAAGAATAAAAAAACCTTTTTATGCTTTTTATTTGTTTTTCAGTCATAAAAAAGCAGCTTTTAAAACTTAAAATAAAAATACAGTCAATTTTGTGTTACCATTACTTCATAATCCAAATCTCACTGTTTTTTTCTTCCCAGAAATCAGCTAGTCCATTCTTAGAACAAGAAACGTTATAACATAATCAAGTAACTCAGCAAGTCTTTAGTTCAGTTATATTTATGCTTAGGGTACCTCCCAAATAGCACAGATTCAAACTACTCCTGCAGACTTTGGTTTAAGGTTGCCGTACTATAAAACAAATGTGACACAATGTTTTCTTCCAGTTGGAACAAGACAGAATGGAAACAAATATGACTGGATCATATGAAAATCTCAAAAAACAAAATTAAGACTAAAGCCAAAGGTGGGCAACTTTTACAGAAGGATTCTCTAGACATAATTAACCAAAAGCAAGGATGGCCATGCTTTGAAAATATACTTATTGTAAAAAATAATATATGCAATACTGTAATCACAATTACCGTGTTTCCCCAAAAATAAGACAGGGTCTTATTTTCTTTTAATTCCCTCCCCCCAAAAAATTTGCTTGGGCCTTATTATCGGGGGGGTTATTGGTTTGGGGTTGCCGGGTGGCTGCTCTCTTGCAAGCGGGCACCCGAAAAGCCAGGCACAGCCTCAGGGGCAAACGGCTGTATTGCGCTGTCGCAGTAGCGCAACAAAGCCGCCATGAGGTGACCACACTCATGAGCAGCCGCCCGGCAATGCCCCTTTCCAGCTGGGCAGAGCGCCACTCACCAGCCCAGTAATATCCCAAAGCCCCCATGAGGTGACCACACTCATGAGCAGCCAACGGGTAATGCCCCTTTCCAGCTGGGCAGAGCGCCACTCACCAGCCCAGTAATATCCCAAAGACGCTAAGCCGCCTGGCGCTCTGCCAGGCTGGAGAGGTTGCTCAAGCACTTGTTCTGCCTCCAGCCCGCGTACCTCCCTGCCTCACCATACACAACTCTCCCTGCAGGGCTGGGCCAGGGTGCCGCTAACGTGGCCACACTACCGTCGCCATGCTCCGAGCATAACTGGCTTCCAAACTCCGGAGATCCGATGCAGAGTCTTCCGGCGGGAAGACTCTCCAACAGCCAGCCCACAACCATAGAGCGTAGTCCCAGAGCGGCCGCTATCGGAAGACTCAGCAGTGGATCTCCGGAGTTTGGAAGCCGGTTATGGTCGAAGCATGGCAGCAGCGGCGGCGCCCTGGCCTAGCCCTGCAGGGAGAGTTGGGCATGGTGAGGCAGAGAGGCAGAACAAGTGCTCGCGCAAACTCTCTTTCCAACTGGGCAGAGTGCCACACGGCTTAGCGCCTTTGGGATATTACTGGGTCGGTGAGTGGCGCTCTGCCCGGCTGGAAAGGGGCATTGCCAAGCGGCTGCTCATGAGAGCGCCCCTGGCTCCTGCGGCTTTGCGCCTTTGGGATATCGCTAGGTTGGTGAGTGGCGCTCTGCCCGGCTGGAAAGGGGCATTGCCAAGCGGCTGCTCATGAGAGCGCCCCTGGCTCCTGCGGCTTTGCGCCTTTGGGATATCGCTAGGTTGGTGAGTGGCGCTCTGCCTGGCTGGAGGAGGGGTTGTCCAGGGGGCTTATTATTGGGGGAGGGCGTATATTTTTGCCCACATGAAAAATATAGCATGGTCTTATTATCAGGACATTTTGGGAAAACACGGTACATTTCTAGCCACAATCACAGTATTGTAGTATAAACTTTTGCTTTACTCATACTTGCAGAGAAATTAAACTATCTGAGCCTTCTGAATATCTGAAGCACAACTTGATATGGCTTTATACAGAAAAGAATCATGTATCCTATGAAGAACATGGTATGTGAACCCTATAAAGATGTAACTTCTTTCACTATCCATCTGGCATGCTGATACTACAAAAGAATCTGTTGCAAATTCATTACAAGCTGAGAAATTAAATAACAAGTTTTTCTTCTTGTCATCAAGAAGGATAAGGTAGCAGAGAATGTCAGAGAATAATCCTAAATATTGATTCAATAAGAAAAATCATGCGTGCTAAGAATCATAGAATAGTAGGCATTTCTATTTAGTAACTATTCAAAGGAAGAACACAGTGTTTTCCTTTATGGGAGAAATATGGGCAGCAAGACAGATAATAATTTCAATTTAAAAACAATATCTTCTTCCTCACTAATGCAATACAGATAAGTCCTTGACTTACAATTCATTTAGTGACTGTTCAAAGTTATAACAGCACTGAAAAAACTGATTTACAACTGTTTTTCAGTTACCACCTTTGAAGCTTCGTCATGATGTGATCAAACTTCAAATGCTTGACAACTGGTTCATACTTATGATTGTTGCTGTGACCCAAGTCATGTGACACCCTTTTGCAACCTTCTGACAAGCAAAGTCAATGAGGAACCTATATTCACTTAACAACCAGGTTACTAACTTATCAACTAAAAATAGAATAAACCTATTCTATTCAATTCAACTGCAGTGATTCATTTAACAACTGTAACAAGAAAGGTCATAAAGTGGGGCAAAACAAATGTCTCACTTAACAACAAAAATATTGGGCTCAATTATGGTTGTAAGTCGAGGACTACCTGTAGTGGAAAAAGAAAACATGCAAAGAGACAATTACTGGATTTATGTTTGCAAATTACTATTTTGTGATGTTTGCTTTATGCTTTATATAAACCTAGCTATTTTAATGTAAGAAATAAGCAATACTTAAAACAAGGCATGATTTAACATTAAATCTGCATTAATACCATCAGTGAGAATAGAACAACAATCAGTGTCTCTTTTTACTTTTCCCATTAGACGAACCCCAGAAAACATATCTTTTCCTATGCTCACAAACAGAGATGAGATAGTCAGCCAGCACTTGAACCCAAAAGAGATTTGCCAACATTTCCATATCTCTCTGTCAGTTGTGAAACAGAGCTGAAGCAGTATAACTACACATACAGTATCCATTACAGATTCTTCTTCTGTGTCCCTTGTCTTGCATTATAACTGCCCTTGGCTTTTGATTCCTTACTTCCCGTATCAGTAAACTTCATATTAAAGTCTATAGTGCAGTAATATTGTAACTTATATACAACCATGTTACTATAATTATAGCTACACTATTTTGACACAACACATACATGTACTTTAAATAGGCAATATGTTGCAGTGGTTAACATGCTGAACTAAGATCAGTGATTCAGGTTCAAGTTCACTTTTAACCTTGAAAATTCACTACTGGCTTAAAGCCAGTTACTTTCTCCTAGTCCAAATCTATCTTTCATGGTCATTATTATGGGAATTTAAACAGAGATTCCCTATGAAAAATAGTATTTAAAATCTACCAGATTATAGCAGTTAAAAACAGACTATCACCAAAGCACCCACATCTAATATCCTTTGGGTATGTTGGACTATTATCTACAGCAGCATGGCCATTTACAAAGCACCAAAAATATTGATGTGCTGTTTACTCGTAAGCAAAAACAAAAATATATAAATATATATTTCACTGATTTATATAAATCAGTGAAAATATTGATGTTATAATTTAATGCATTTTGCTGCCACAATCACTAAAGGAAATCTAGATGGTATAGATTTATTGTAAACTATATTTACAATGAGACTTTATTCCATTAATAAATCTGACAGCTTTTAAGGTACCACAATGTACTTTAATTTAGTACACTTGCATCATACCTTTGTTCTGAGAGCTTAAAGTACTGTGCATGTTGTTTCCCATCATTTTAACCTAAAATAATGTAATATCAACCATTGTAAGTAATAGTCATGGTTTTTGTTGTAATAAAATAACAAAGCCATGATTTTGATTGCACAAAGTATTACTATATTATTTAACTCTGGATTAAAGAAAACAAATAATTTTACCTATTTATCCTTCTCCAATTGTATTAATAACAGGCAGTCTCCTTATACTTTTAGTCTGTCATCACAATAAAATATAAGGGGAATTACCTATGATACCATACAACTTAAAAACAAGTTGTAACAGAGCACAATCCTAACATAGCACAATAAAATAAACTGACATTTGCCTGCCCAAGGTTAATAACCCAAACTGTCACAGCATTTATTATACATATATTTTGGGAGGCAACATCTTGAATTAATATATCCAAGTGTAAACAAAAAGTTCCAGCTCAGCACTCACAAAAGGTGTGCAGAACAGGAGATGACAGATTAGTTGCCATGGAGCCAATGCCAATTTTTAGTGATTGCAGGCATATACTTCAGGATGGAACAGGAGATCACACTCCAGTTAAAAACCTAGTGCAGATAGTCCTCAACTTAAACTGAACCCAAAATTTCTACTGCTAAGCAAGACAGTTATTAAGTGAGCTCTGTCCCATTATACAACCTTCCTTCTCGCAGTTCTTAAGTGATTTCCTGCGCTTGCTAGTTAAATAGTTGTTAAGTGAATCTGGCTTCCCTATTGACTTTGCTTATGAGACGATGGCAAAGCAAAAACAAGACCACAGGACACTGCAATCTTCATAAAAATGAGTCGTTACCAAGCAGCTGAATTTTGATCATGTGACCATTGGGATGCAGCAACGGTCATGTGTCAAAAACCATTATTTTTCCATGCCACTTGTCACTTCCAACGGTCACTAAACAAATGGGTGTAAGTCGAGGATTATATGTACAGTGGCTGGAAGAAAAAGCATCAGCAGAGTTGGCTAGCAGTTTTCCCGCCAGGACGATGGGGGAGAAAGGGGGAAAAAACCCACATGAGGGCAGAGGGAGATGAGGAGGACAACGATATGAACTTCCTCGGGGCAGCTGCCCCTTCCCTCAAGAGGCAGCTGAGGGTGCTAAGGAGACCGTTGAAGCACCGGAAGTAGCGCGAGGCACACGAGAGGCGACTCGCGCCACCGGCCTCTTCTCTTTCCCCTCCTGAGGGAAGCAGAGCGCTCCGCTTTTCTCGGGAATCCCGCGTAGGAATCCCCATCACCCGGCCTTGCGGGAAACCCGCTAGCGGATGAGAAGATGCCTCGCGTATAACGGGAAGAGGGAGGAGGAGGAGGAGGCGGGAAACGAAGCCGCCGCCGCCGCCGCCGCCGCGATCCCTTCCCTCAGCACACAATGGCATCTCGGGCTGCTTCCTTCCCCTCAGACGGCGGTAAAGAAAACCCCTCGACCGCGGTGAAGCGGCAGTTGAAGCTGCAGGCAGCGCAAGCTGAGAGGCTGGGGGATAAGGGGAGAGGGAGTGTATGTCGCGCCTGCCTCACCTGTTTGCCCCGGTAGAAAAGGCGCTGCAGTTCAGGGCTTACGCGGAAGCTTTCCTGGATCTTTTCGCGGAGACTTTCAATCTTGGTCAGCCGGCTGAGGTCGTCGATAGTTTGGGTCTGGGCACCATCGATGGTCCGCACCTGGATCCACATGGCGCGCTCCCGAAGGAGAGGGGGGGGGAAGGCAGAAAGACCGGGAGGTTCCTGCCTCCGGATTTTTCCACTTGGCGAAGCGGGGGTGGCGATGAGGAGCTGCTGCCTGAATCTCGAGGACCGCCGCGGCGCGAGCCGCTTCTGTTACCGACCGGCCTTCCTTCCTTCCTTTCTCTTCCCCGACCCGCCACCGGTCTCCACTCTTCCTAGGCTCGCCCACCGATCCCACCCGCCTCACTCGCGACCCACGGGCGGCAACAGTTTTCTCGAGCCACCCCCCGGAATGGCGGCAAACCCTGTCAGACCTTGAGTTGGGAGCTGCCGGCTGGGCTAAGCTTAACGGGCGCCGGCGGGAGCCATGTCCTCACCCCGAGGACTGTTTACCAAAGCGCCGCTCCTCTCACATGGAGGTCACGGCGCCAACGCTGATCTCGCGAGACGAGCCCAGACCACCACAAACCGCCGCCATCCACGAGCGCCCCCACCCCTCGCCACGACCTTAAAGAGACAATAACGGCGGGCGGGGAAGGGAGGCGCGGAGGCGGCGTTTCACGTGCTCAAATCCCTCTTCGCGCCTCTCCCAGCACTCCCGGCCTAGCGCCAAGCCCCTTTGCGCGCGACACCGCGAGGCGCCAGATCTGAGGTCCGTTGACTGATGTTCGTGGCAAATTGGGAGGTTGCGCAACTCCGCTGCCTGGCCTTAAGGCTTGCCTGCACCGGCCGTGGGTTACTACACAATCGCGGTTGCAAACTAGTAAACATCCTTACCTCTAAATAAGCATTACTCGGGGGCGGGGGGCGGTACTGAATTCAGTGAGACGCTCTTCATCCCTTGTTTATTATCTTTCTTGGAATGGCGATGCGTTGAACTCACGCGTATACACACAAACACAGATCCCGTCGGTGTATCCACTCGTGTATCAGATCGGTTTACGGGGACAGCACAAAAGGCTACAATTAACATTTACTGTTCGTGGCATAAAAACCTTGATCATCCGGATTTTGCCCTGAATGGCACCAGAACCTGCGTTATGTTAACAGATGATGTTCGTGGTCCACAGATCCGCACTTCACAGCACAGGATGTACCTGAGACGCCTGTTAATTTTGTATTAATTTTACTTTATATATTTTGCACACTCGAATCTGTGGGTCTCTAGTGTTTGCAATATTTAATGACTAGGTTCCACACGAATCTCTTGCAATTTGCATTTGAATCTTCTCTTATTGACAGCGCTGCAAAAAATGGCCTCCACAGGCAGCCCCTTATAAAATGTGTTATACAAAATACCATTTTTGTACAAATTCCGGTTTTTTAAAAACACCCATCACTTCCTAGAATTGAATATAACAATATTTGGAATTCAGTGTAAAAGGAACAGATCTCAAGTGCCTACAGACACTTTAAAAGCCATAGATTAGGTTTTCTTTTGTTATTATTCCTCTTTCTTCTCATGATTCAGTGCTGAGATCCTGTCATTATTAACACAAAAAAAATCCAAAACCCCTCCCTCCCAAACTCAACATGACTCAAACTAAAAACTGCTTTGAACACTCTGACCACTCTTCCAGGACTCTTCTCAAACTGACCAGAGCTAGGATTTCCTATATAAATTACCTTGATCGGCTACTGCCAGTTGACACCGAATAAAAGTACACAGTGAAAGAAAGAGTGAGGTGTCCATCAATTCACAACATTGATAGTGTGCTTTTGACAACTGCATTTACCATTTTTTCACCTTGGACTGATTATTTTGGAGCTTTCTGAATTTTTTTTTAAAAACTTATCACTGAATAATTTGCTGATGTCAGAAATCTTTGCCATCTCATTGCTCACAACAATTTCAAGGTACCTGAAATCTGCTAACTTAAAGTATGTGTAAAAATCTGAGACCCATTACTTCGGTACTCCTGAAGCTCCATGGTATTCAGACCAGTTTTATTTGTAAAGTTATGACCATTGCAGTGTCTTTGAAGTCATATGATCATAATTTCCAGTGTTCCTGCCAACTTCCCAAAGCAAAGTCAATGGAAGTTGATTCCGGCTCCCATTGCTTTTTGCTGACCCTACTGTCATTCTGTTTCTCTGTTTAGGTAAGGAAATATTGACTTATTTAAATTCATTTGCCCCTATAGTTGTTTTCCTATTTACGTATATGCTGTATTCTTAGATAATCATAGAACCATCCAACATTGGCTGTGTGGCGGGGAAATGGGCCAGTCTTAAATTTAATAGACATTCTGCATTTCCTTTCTCTCAAAGGATGCTTCAACAGGTTACAGGGTTGGGTTTGCATTCATAAAGCTAAAAAGAGGTGATCCTAATACACATCCTTGGGAAAGCCTATTTAGCATAATTTTTTATTTGTTCCTGCAGCCCTCTGTTTCCAATGCATTAATCGGTTGCAAATCCATATGAATCCAGAGACTGATCATTGAGATCAGAAAGATTATCTGCTACATCACATTTCAATAGTATTTATTGTTAATTAGTAAAAACTTAGGATGATGTATTTGATTATCTATAGTTGTTTGATTTCTTTCAATTTCCCCCCTGAAAAAAACTGTTTAATTATGGGGATTTGCCTTACCTCCTCTACAATGAATTTATGCAGATTTCATCTTGAAATAACCTAAACTAAAATCAGACTCACCACTGTCCTTGACAGTCTTACACAGATTGCTAATAAATGTATGCAGGATAATTTTTCTCTTTCAGGAGTATCAAGGATTAGAAATAGAACTAAGTGTTTTGAATTAAATCTGTCATTATTTTTCTTTGAACATTTCAGACAAATCCTAAATTAAGTTGAAGGCGATAGCAATCTTCCATTATTTTCAGTTGAGTATTACTATTTCATCTATGTCAAGATTAGGTAGAAAACTTCATTTAAAAGCAGTAGAGCATTTCCAAAGCCTCCAACTTATAAACAAAAAATCCTTCAAAAGCAATGAAGCATTTCTCTTGAATCTTCACTTCTAACAAAATCTATAGTTTATCTTTTACTTCTACAGAAACCTTTTACTGCAGTCATTTTACTCATTTTAATACATCAGCTGGTTTTAGGAAATAACTTTTTTCTTTTAACTCTTTCAGGATTTATATTGGATGTGTTCAGCTGTTATATTATTGTCTAGTTCTAGTTTAATAAGTTGTCAGCAAGCAGAAATATTCAGTAGTGAGCTTCAAGCTCTGTCATTGTGTTTAATTTGTTCTCTCCTGTATCTGATGGTTGTATTGTGACTGCTTTTTTAATGATTGCTTTTATATACTTGTTGTTTTATTTGTTATATGTTACTTAGAGTTGCTTTGTGTGAGATAGGCAGCTATATAAACTAATTTATCCTCTTTCTCTATTCCTACTACATACCCAGAAAAGGGAATTCATACTTAGCTTCATAATTAATTTGAATCAAGTCATCTTTAAATCCTAAAACCAGAGATCTCTACTGAATATATTTGCAGAAGAGGTAGTCCAAGTTCACAACTGGCTTAAATGACAAAAGCTCAAAAATTGCCTTTTAAGTTCACCTGATCTCAGTAAATATATTATTGGCTGTCCATAGTTGCTTTAGAGTTGGGCACCTAAACTAAATAAATAATGATCAATGTTTTAAAAATGATTATTCTTTATTCTTCCATTGCTCACACTCACTCATGCCCTTGTCTCTCCAATGGGGGGCTGCCCTTGAAGGCCATCCAGAAGCTGCAACTGATCCAGACTGCAGGGTTACGTGCAATTTTGCATAACCCACAGTTGATCTGAGTTATACCACTGCTACGTGACCTGCACTGCCTCCCAATTGCTTCCTGAGTCAACTTTAAAGCCCTACATAACACAAAGTCAGGTTGCTTGTGGGACAGCCTTTCTCTAAGGGTATCAGACAGGGGTGGGTTCCGGCCAGCTTTACTGCCAGTTTGCTTGTGCGCACTCTTTGCAGGCACATGCTGGATGCGCAGTAGATGCGCATGGACAGTTCAATTAAAATTGTTCTGCATGTGCACAGAACTCCAAAACAAGATAGCGACAACTGGGAAACCAGTTTGGGGGCGCTGCTGGTTCCACTGACCCAGGCTGCCATACCACTACCGGCTTGGCTGAACTGGTAGGTACCCATCACTGGTAGCAAGCCATCCCACTAGTTTAAATAAGATAAGTCTACTCCAGCTCCACTTCCTTAAATTTTCCCATGTGATGGGACCTCAGAAATGTGTTCTTGGGAGCTGCCCCAGTATTTTGGAATAGCCTACCATATGAGATTTGAGGGATCCCTAACTTCTTAGCCTTACTGAAGATTGTGATGACTTGGCTCTTCTTCTAAGCACTGGTTATGCTAGTTTTGAGCAAGCATGTGTGTGTGCGTGTGTGTGTGTAAGGGGAGGGGGTTAAAGACTTTTTGGCACTGCAGAAACAGCGGGAAGCGGTGTGTGTGTGTTGTGTGAAGGGGAGGTAGAACGAAAGAGCCAAGCTTCAATAGCTTGCCCGAAGGAACATCTCTGTTGGCTTTGAGGGACAAGCAGAGGGGACATGGACTGTTCACCGGTGTAGAGGCAATGGGGAGGGGTGTGCATAGGGGAAAATGGGAGGCACCCTGCCTGCAGAGGCTTCGCGTGGAAGGCGAGGGTGCAATGGCAGGGGAGGCTGGCCATCCCACAGCACAGGGCTCTCTTCCCTTACCACTTGCTACTGCCACCCCTGCGGGATGGAACATTAACACCCCCTCCCCAGCTGCAGCCCGGGCCTTGCCTGCCCTGTTTAGGTGGGCAGCTAGCTGGGAAAGCGGCGAGGGGGCGAGCAGCAGTGAGCGGTAAGTGAAGCAAGCACCTGGCCAGCATCTTTGCCTCCTTCCTTCGAGAGTCACGACAGCAGGGAAACTGAGGCTTCTTTGCCAGCCTCCCAGCTGGCAAAACAAATTGTCGTGGTTCTGTGGGTGTGGCTAGGTGGGGGGCATGTGACTAAATGTGCATGAGTGACGTGAAGTAGACCACGCCCACTCAGTCACATGCCCCCCACCTAGCCACATCCACAGAACTGGTAGTAAAAAAATTGAAACCCACCCCTGGTTCAGAAATTTGAAAATTACTTTAAGTGAAAGAAATAAGCACCAGAGAATCTTGCAAATCTTGCAATTAAAGATAGTTTTATTGAAATCTGTCTTCCATTTTTATCTATATTAATCATTCTACTTACAGACATCCTTGTGAGAAGTACTGAATATGGATGTTAAAAATGTTACATTTTCCATTTTTGTTTAGGTTGAAATTCTTAATAATCTAAATTGTCTTTTTAAATGACACATTTAATCTAATTCCTACTCATTGCGCCTGTATCTGTATTACACATTTTTTGCATTTTGGATGTTGCTATGACTTTTCAGAGATCTTTATCTTGGAAACTATATGAGTGTTTGTGCAAAATCACTTTCAGATTTATTAGAGTAAGAGGATGAGTGAACAGTTTACACCCAAGAGGATTATTGCTTTAATTATAACCATAACCTAATACAGCAGTCTACCATATAAACTTTTCAACTTGTATTTATCTAGAATATATCTAAATATACATTATGAATATATGAAATTTTGTATCTGTTATAAAATTAAACAAGTCTGACAAAATTATGCAATAATGTGCCTTTAGTAAAATGCTAGAGGCATTTTAACATTAATGATGATAAAGTAATGTAAAGCGAGGATAAAGAGAGTTACTGTAGATACCAATGATGTCTATCCTGTGCCTTTTATCCATTGGCTGTACTACTTTCTATAAATAGGACCAGATTATTTAAAGCACCATCTTACCCCAATGGGCCTGGCTTGCCCCACTTACACTGATGAAAGGGCCTCTTTGGATCCCATCAGTGAAGAAATTTTGCCTTGCGAGGGTCAAGGAGAAGAGTTTTTTCTGCCATGGGTTCTGTCCCCTGGAGCATTTTACATCCTGAACTGAGATTTGCCACCACCCTTTTAGCCTTCTAGAAGAGCCTCAAGACCTGATCTGCTGATTGGCATGGGGCTCTAATGGGAGGCACAGTATGTTAGAGAGGATTGATAAAGTGAGAGAGAAAGTTCACTCCTGTACCATCCATACTCTTGATTTTAACCTGTTAATTAATTGTTGCTAACCTTAATTTTAATACTTTTAATGTTTTACATTAAAGCTGCCTTGCTGAGATAGGCAGCATATAAATTAAACAAAGTCAGTTCCAGAAGAATTAGCCTCTTCTGTTTCATGAAGCCTTTACAAATTATATTTCAGAGTGTGTGTAATATAACAATATTCTGAATTCATGTGCAAAACTTTTACTGTAGTTAGACACTTGCCATTTCTTCATTAGTAAACTGCTTAACTGGTTTTTTTTACTGTTTTTTTACTGTTCATATGAGCCAACATGAAAGAATAAGCATTGGGTATGAGGAAACCAGGGCTCAGTGGCTCAATGGCTAAGACACTGAGCTTGTCAATCAGAAAGGTCAGCAGTTTGGTGTTTTGAATCCCTTGCACCGCCTAACAGAGTTACTTGTCCCAGCTTCTGCCAACCTAGCAGTTCAAAAGCATATAAAAATGCAAGTAGAAAAATAGGAACCACATTTGATGGGAAAGTAACAGCGTTCTGTGCATTCTTGATGTTTAGTCCTGCCGGCCATGGAGATGTCTTTGGAAAGCGCTGGCTCTTTGGCTTTGAAATGGAGATGAGCGCTGCCCCCTAGAGTCGGCAACGATTAGCACATATGTGTGAACCTCTACCTTTATCTTTATGAGAAGTGGGATTCTACCACTGCAGCACTGAACAGGATAAGTAGGTTGTATTGCTGTAGCATTCCTCTACTGGGTAGGGAAGAAGTTTGAATATAGCCCCGCAGCAGTACTGGTGGTTGTCTAAGGAGTCACAAAATGAATGTACAGAATCTCTCCAGGTAGTGGGGATCCAGCTTGTTTCAGGTCTTTCAATGACATGCTTGAACCAGCTGTGGGTAGAATGATAACACAGGTCTGCGACTAAAAAGCTGTTTGATTATTTTCATCTAATTTCCATGTATTTTGGTGTGCTGAAAACCAATAAAATATTGAAAAAACTTCTAGATGTCATGATTTGCCACAACATGCAAAATTGTCTTCAAATTTATCATTTTTTTTAATTTTTGGTATTTTTTTATATTATGAGTTTTTAACCAAATTTAAAGTCCAAATTACTATTAATTAATTCACATAAGTGCATTTAAGATATAAAATGCCAAAAAAACCTTAAAGGTTTGTCCGAGTTATGTAAAAAAAATTAGGACTGTAAATCTGATGGTCAGCAATATATACATAAGCTAAGCAAGTTTTAAGTCTGTGCTTCTAATGGCAAAAGGGGTTAATCTTTCCTGAAGAATCCAGTGGGAGGGAGAGACATGGCAGATAGTAGCATCTCAGGTCAGTGCAGGGGGCATGGCCAGCACTGTGATGTCTCATGTACAGACACAGAGCTGCTCTCTCCTGCTTGCCACACTTGTGCACGAATCATCATCACTTTTTCATCGCAGTTCATGTTAGCTCATCATTCCTCAACCATTATGTTATGGCTCCGCGAAAGTGTATTAATTCACCAGTTTGTGTTTCATCTGTGGTGAATATACAGTGTTGAAGCAACAGCAGAATATTACAGACTTTGTGAAAAAAGTGTACTTTGCATACTTTGGACTAAAAATTGGAGATCAAGATAAAGTTTGGGTGCCTCATAAAGTGTGCAAATTGTGTGTTGAGGACCTCCAAAACTGGTTTAAGGGTAAGAAATTTTTTTTCTGTTATGGGATTCCTATGGTATGGTGAGAGCAAAAGACCATAGTGATGACTGTTACTTTTGTTCATGCGATGTGAAAGGGTTTACTTCCAAATGGAAGCATTCCATTTCATATCCCAATCTTCACTCAGTAATTCTTCCCATCCCCCATGGCACAGATATACCAGTACCCAAGCCCCCTGCTACGTTGGAAGAGATACCTAGCTCCGATGAAGGTGAAGTCATACCTGAACCAGATGATGAATCAAGTTCTGACTTTGAAGATGATACAAGACCAAAATTGTTTTGTCAGGAGGAGATGAATGATTTGGTAAGAGACTTGAATCTTCCCAAAGATGCCGCTGAGTTACTCGGATCAAGGCTGAAAAGCAGGAATTTATTGTTGCCAGGAGTGTCATCTTCATGGTTCAGACATTGTGAAAAGGAGTTCGTTCCTTACTTCACCCAGGAAGACAAGTTGGTTTATTGCATCGATGTCGATGGTCCGATGGGTCAATTTAAAATCCAATATGATTCAGAGTAATGGCGTCTTTTTATAGATTCTTCAAAAAGAAGTCTCAAAGCAGTTTTACTCCACAATGGTTTTTACTCTTCCATACCTGTAAGTCATTCCGTACACTTGAAGGAAACCTATGAGAACTTGGAATTGGTTCTTCGTAAACTTAAATATGAAGACCATGGTTGGCAAGTGTGTGGGGACTTGCATGCTGCTTGGGCAACAAGCTGGGTATACCGAACACCTTTGTTTTCTGTGTCTTTGGAACAGTCGAGACCAATAAAATCACTGGACCAAGAAGAGTTGGCAGCCGAAGGTGCTAACAGTCAGTGAAAAAAAATGTCATCCAAGAAACTTTGTTACCTTCCCATAAAGTTCTTCTACCACCTCTCCACATAAAATTGGGATTGATGAAGCAATTCGTAAAATCACTTCCAAGAGATGGAGAATGCTTCAAATACTTGGTCACCAAGTTTCCATGCCTGTCGGAGGCAAAATTGAAGGAAGGTGTGTTCGTCTGACCAGACATTAGAAGGCTTATAGTTGTTCAAGAGATTGTCAATACCATGACAGATCCTCAAAAACCAGGGTGGATTGCATTTAAAGAAGTCATACAGAAATTTTTAGGCAATAACAAAGGTCCTCACTACAAAAAGATTGTCGGAAGAATGCTGAAAGCATTTCAAGCTTTAGGTTGCCTGATGAGTTTGAAAGTGCATTTCCTCCAGTCCCACCTTGACTACTTTCCTGAAAGTTTGGGAGTTGTGAGTGAGGAACAAGGTGAACGATTCCACCAAGACATTAAAGAGATGGAAAGGAGATATCAGGGAAAATGGAGCATTACAATGATGGCAGACTACTGTTGGATGCTTCAGAGAGACATTCCAGATGCTACTCACAAGCATAAATGCACCAAGCGGAACCTCACAAGGAAGAAGAATTGAGGTTAGTGTGTGTAGGTGAGCTCATTTCAGTTCAAAAAAGGATTTTCATGAAAATATTGTAATAAAACTTTAATTTTATAAGTCTATTTCCATTTATTTTGAAGTATTGCCTTATTTAACATAGTTACCTAAATTGTCAGGAAACGTGACGTCCTATGACAAAATGGAGGTCATTTTCGGATTCAGCACAGACACAAAAAATAAAGATTATGTGGAATAACCAAAACAGCTCTTGAAAAAAATTTTTTTGCAGACCTGTGATATGCTGGGGACAATTTTTCCTGAATTGCCCTAGCTTTTCTTCATTAAAATGTTTTAGAACCATGTACATTATGCTTTAGAGTCCATTCCATATCTCCATATTGCCTGCTATCTCAGGTGTAATGCATTGTTCCTAAATAGAAGCATAGAAGACCTTCAATGGCTCGGCTTCTGTTCACCTCATGGCTGGACTACTACAATGTGCTCTACATGGGGCTGCTATGGGAGATCACTTGGAATCCTCAACTGGTCCAAAATATAGTAATGCAGACAGTGATGGACATGCCTTAGTAATGTTCATGTTACAACTCTCTTCATGAGCTGCACTGGTTATCAGTTATGATTGAAGATGCCGGTCTTTACTATAAACTCCTATGTGGCATAGAGCCTAGTTCAGGCTCTATGCAATGCACCCCACCCTGCTGTGCATGCATGCATCACCACTCTGTACCCCCCCACACACACATACATCCTCTCAATCACCACCCTGCGCAAGTATGCAAACCCCCTATGCCCCGTTTTGGGCCTAGCAGGCCTCCCTGAAGTCTACTGAAACCAAAAATGAGACATTGGGGGGGGGGGCGTACTGCACCCCTGCATGTGCACATGACCCCACCTCACCCCGTGTATGTGCACATGACCCTGTCACACACACTCTGAAGCTGAGCTGGGCGACAGCTTGCATGCCCGCAGAGCGGCTCCACGTGTCATAGTTTCGCCATTACTGGCCTAGTTACTTGGATGACCACACATCTCCCATAGTATCTGCCCAATGTTCTAAACTGGCAGCCAAGAAAATAAGGATTTGATCATGCTTACCTAAGGCAAATAAAAAAAGGAAGGGGAAAGATTAAGATGGCAACTAGTCCATGGAAAGAAGGGTGAAAGTCACAATTCTATATTTTCCTTTTTTCTCATCTTTCCTTTAACATTTTAAATACTTTTAATACTTATATTGTGTTTTAAATTTCTAATAATAAATAATCATGCTTATCAAAGGCCCTGGCAAAAAGTCAGGACTTGAGGGCCCTTCTCATTTGAGGACAAACTAATTCCAGGGGGCAGGCATTGCTACAGAGAAGGTGCACTTCCATGATCTCAACAGATGCCATTGTTTAATTGAAGGAACTTTGAGTAAGGCTATTTATGTAGAGATAAGGGGGAAAGTATGTTAAATTGTTGCCACTATTGTTTTCTACAACTATTTTAAAAATATATCCAGGATTTTTTAAAAAATCTTCCCTTACACTTCAATTCTGTAGGTAAGACAGGAACTGTCAGTGTAATCTATAACCCACCTACTGATGTGCCTTAGACAAAAAAACAAGGGAGCAAGTGGCTTATTCTGCATTTTCAGAATTCTTTAGAGTACAACACTTGAAACATTCTGAGTGAGCTTTGAATGATATACAGAAAAAGGATGTTGGTACTTACCTGATATGCCTCTTCTCATAGTGGGGGGAAGAGGCTAGTCAGCCTCCTGCCCCCTTTTTTCTCTTAATTAAAGGAGAGAGTTCTTAAGGGGGAAGCAAGAATTAGCCACCAAAAAACACAGCTTTGCCGCTGACAGCTGCTGGCCATTAACTGTGTCTCCTTCTGAGGACCTTCTCACCCCCCTCTCTCCTACTTAAAGGAGAGTGTTCTCCTGTTACTTGGCAGTCAGAAAAGGGACAGAGATGGGGAGGGTCTTCCTGCAAGCCTTGTGGCAGCTGCCTCTGTGATTCATCAAGGAGGTAGGCTTGGGGGGATTGATCAATCGCCTGCCTCTTTAACCTCCTTGATAAGCCTCCTTTTGGCCCTTTGCTGCCTCCCCCGCCCTTGGCTAATGCCTCTGCGATGGTCTCTCACCTTTTTAAGGGCTCCTCAGCGCCTCCGGTGGTGGTGTTGCTGGAGGGCTGAGAGCTGGGCTCCTGCCGGCCTCCTGAGCTGCTGGGGGCCGCCATCTTGGACCACGTGGTTTCAAGATGGCCCCCGGCTCCAAATTCAAAAGGCTCCTCTTTGCTGGAGCACATGGAAATGGCTTTTGCCTTTGCAGGCTTGCCATGTGGCTGCTGCTGCCACTTCCGCCTCCCCCTGCCTCCTGCAGCTCTTTCTGAGCCTTTCCGGCTCTCACCTTGTCCACAGGTGATAGCTGCCAGCGCAGGTTTTCCAGGGCATTTTAACAACCCTCGTGGCTCAACCCCTGAGGGGAGCGGAGGAGCGCTTCTGCTCCTGAGAGGCCTCTGCGGCAAAGGGCTGCCCCTAGGAAGCATGTGCCCAGTCCTCCTGCTTGCCCGGCAAGGGTCCTCACTGAGTGACTCTGTCTCACTCAGTGGCCAGGGCAGCGTGCTGCCCCAGGGGGCTTGTGGCAGTCCAGTCCTTGCAGGAGGAGGTTGTGTGCGATGTAGGGAGGCAGGATTCGCCGGGTCCAAGTTTATTTTCCTTAATCCTTTGTAAATTACTGTAGGTCCAGAGTGGTGCATCCTTTCCATTGAATGGGATGAGTCAAAAATGGGAAGTCCTGCTGGCCAGGGGCGTTGCCCAAAGAGCTTATCTGACTCATCCAATCATGAGAAGACAAGGTCAACCCATTCTGGATACTCCTCCCCCCTCACTATGGAGAATTTGAGGCATTTTCAGTTTGTTCCCACAGAACCCAACCAGCTCAGAACAATTTGCACAAGTCTGTGCTCCAAGTTTAAAACCAAATTTTAATATCTTGCACATTCCCACTTCTCTCCGTTTATAAAATAAAAGTAAAATAAAACACATCAGTTTAAAATGCTCATGTATTTACAAAATAGATAAAATTACAAATTACCAACTATACAATCTATAAATTTTCTTCAAATTAATGTGATGGCCGGCAGCATTCAGAATCCAGTCCTTCAGAGGCATCAAAATTGCTTAGTTTGTTTTATTACCAATATTAATAGTAATATAGCATTTCAAAAGAATTTCCCTATAGCAGTGTACCTTTTCAGGAACTACACTATACATCAGTGATTGCTAACCTTTTTGGCGACAAGTGCCGAAAGTGCATGCAATCACCCCCCCATGCATCCCAAACCCCTGCGCATACACGTGACTCCCATGTGACTGCCCCCACTCCATGTGTATGCCCCATCCCATGTGCATGTGTCTCCTGCATGTGCTCCACCCCTCCCCCCATGCATGCGGGGCAGAGACCCAAAAACCAGCTGGCTGGCAGGTGTGCGCACATTCATGGCAGAGCTGAGAAGACGGCTTGCTTGCCCTCAGAGAGAGCTGTGTGCCACTTGTGGCTCACGTGCTATAGATTCACTATCTCAGCTATATATGATGTTATATTTCTGTTGGGTTGTAATTAATTTCCTAAGTTTTGAAACCACATCACATTATTAAGCATTGACTTGCTTTTATTTGGATTTTGAAGGAGCAACATAAGAGACTATTGATACTTTTGAACTTTCGTGTTGAAGATGCCTGGGAATATCAGGGACATCCTAAACAGGGATAGGGTTAGAGCTAGAATTACGATTAGAAATAAATTTAGGACCTAACTTCTAACCTTAAACCTAGTGGATTTCCATCCCAAACCCTAACCCCAAATGTATTTCTATCTCTAATCCTAACTCTAATTATACCAGGAATAGGATTTTCCAGTATATTTTGCAAATATAATCTGAACAGAATACTGTCACACTCCCACTTCTTACAGAGGCTAGGTGCATCTAACCCTTCACTTGATTAGGGAAGCCTAACCGAAACTAATGTTAGCTTCAATTTTAAATCATAGTAGGATTTTCCCATGTATTTTATTGTAGTCCAAAACTAAGTCTCAATGGAAAGCAATCACTCTCAACTTTCCTTAAAGAGAGTCTGTGAATTGATTTCTGAGTTGCTTTTCAGATGTGAGTTGGAAGATTTTTAACCCTAACCCTAACTCCAATTTTAACTGCGAATAGGATTTTCCCATGGAATGTTACTGTGATCTGTACTGCAGAAGGTATGGAAAGATGTCAGACTACCTTTCTTTAGAGATGGCCTTTGAATCTAATCCTGAAATTGATTTTCTGCCCTGATTTCAAAAAGCCTAATCCTAATGCTAACCCTAACCCTAGTTCCAAATTTCACCATGAATAAGAGCTTCCCTTGCATTTTACTGTGATCCCACACTAAGTCTAAATGGAAAGCTTCCATTTGCAGACCTAAGAAAACCCTCACTTTTCTTAGGTCTGAAAATAGAAGCTCTTGCAATAGTAATAGTCACTGGTTTTGTAGCTGTGCTTCTGCAATGCCCTTTACATGGGGCTGCCCTTAACACATAAATTGTAACTATTTCAAAATGCAGCTGCTGGTCTATTACAGGAGGAGGCAGGAAGTTGCTGTATCTGTTAGAAATAGGACCCCAGGCCAAATTCAAAATGTTAATTTTAACTTTAAAAGCTCTACATGGCTTAGAAAAAGTATATCTGCAGAACTGTCTCTCTTGATCAGAATTAGCACTCTGAGAGATGCTGCTGTAGATACTCATCCCACGAGGTTAAGATACTTTGTTTGGGGTTTTGCCACTCAAGACTACAGTTCAGAAATGACTGGATTACTTATACAAATCTAACTGACGTTAAAGAGGTTTGACTAACAGGGAAGCATAGTATCATTCCATAATTCCACTCTGAGCTATGTATATTCCCCTATATTAGGGGTGTCAAACTCAGATCATCACAGCGGCACCACATGATGTATCATGACTTTTTCCCCCTTCGCTAAACCGGGCGTGGGTGTGGCCAGCGCATGATGCATCCAGCCCACGGGCCACAATTTTGACAGCCCTGCACTATATGTTTGTGTGTATATATCTATATATCTCTAGTAACAATCTAATAACATTATCCACTCCTCTCTGTGTAGATATTTGCAACTGAATTTACTGAATAATAGATAGTCCTTGGGTTAAGACAGCAATTGGGGCTGTCTTGGTAATCAGGATTACCATAGTGATCCCAAGATGTGCAAGTCACTAAGTGGAAAGTGGCAGGAATCCCAGGCAAAAACACAGGGAGATGGGGGAAGCCCAGGGAGAATTGATGTAGGCCTCACATGAGTTGAGGACAGAAGTGTTATGGTGTGTCAGTCAAGGAAGGACAGTGCAGGTGTATGTGAGCACAGGAAGGCCAAGGGAAGGAGAATGCAGCACAATGTGAGGAGATCAAGGGAAGGAGGGTGAGGGCAAGCACAGGGAAGCCAAGGAAAGAAAGGCATGGTTTGATGTGCAGGCCGGCAGAGAAGATTACCAGAGCAACTTGTGAACTTCCCTGCTGGCTTCCCCATTGTTCAGTACTATTTCAGCTTTGAATGGTCACTGAACTAGTGGTTAGTTAGTGAGAACTACCTGCAATAGTGTCTATTCCTTCTTGGTAAATTCCTGGACTATAGTTTCAGAATGAATTGCAGATATTCTGCCTTCTCTGTTTCTCAACATTTCAAATCTTATTCTAGAACATCAGAACATTATTTACTTCCAATTTAAGACATTTATATACCACTTTTTACAGCAATGACCCCATAGTAGGTTACAATGTAAATTAAAATAGTAAAGTGTTTATTTGTTAGGCTTACATCGTACTATCCTAACTTATTTCGTGCCCAGGACAGTGAATAAGAAATATAGTACTGTACACATGAAATATGAATCCATATTAAACACACATACATTTTAAATAAAAAGCTTTCGACTGCAGCAACTTATCAGTCTTTCATTCCAAATGCATTCAATTTCATTCTTAGATTATGAACGCAGAAACATGAGCCATGTAGTATTTATATGGCACCGACAGCTCCCTGGAGTAGAGAGCAAATGAACCGTTGCTGTTGATATAACGGCGGCAGTCACAGACCCTAAACAACCCTGATGAGAAGCTAATTTTTTTTAAAACTCTCAACGTTTTTATTTTTCTTTCTCCCTTTCCAAAGAATTAATTTCCGTGTTTACGATTTAAGAAAAAGCTACTTGAAGGTTCAGATCGATAGAGTCCTATAACCAGGGTCTTCCATTCCTTGGCTGTTTTCAAAGCCGCGCCGGAATCAAAAACGGTGGACCATCCAGGCTGCAGTTGGTGGCGGAGAAGATTCACAAAATGCAGGTAGAAGAACAGCGCAACTCCGAACTTTTCTAACGTTTCCAATGAGTCTTAACACCAGCATTACGATTTTACTTGAACTCGCATCTGTGGCAGTTCTTCCCTTTGGACCCTACGGTCAGCTTTCCATCCTTCTCGGTTACCAGCAACCAACGGCTCTAACCGAGCGGCCGGCCTCCCCGTCTTTTCGCTCGCTCTCTCTCGTCACTCCCTGATGATGTCACTCTCCAGCAGGTGTCCAATACAAAGCACGCAGTCAACGCAACCGGAGAGTCCGCCTCGACTACGCTTGCGCAGACGGTGGAGGTTGGGTTCTCCCACTACTTCTCTCTGTCTCTTGGCTGTGGGGGAGGGGACTGCTCAAGTCTGGCAGCGCCCCCCATTAACTGACAGCACGCCGGCTTCGTCCGTGCGTCCCTCAGCCGAGGCAGCGGGGCTGGAGAGAAGCCTCGTTCAGGCCCGGGTGCAGAGCCAGGAAGGGAGCGCAGGCCTCCCTACCGGTCGGGACGCCTCTGGCTCCGGAGGGGGGAGCGAGGCAATGAGCCCGGAGCCCCCTTCGGTAGCCGCTCCTTCCACTCAGGCAGGTATTCCCTGTCGGCTGTGCCTCACGCCCCTCTCGGTCCTGCGGCGCAAGGGCTGAGGGGTCCCGGGCAGCCCTTTTCTGAGGGAACTCTCGGCGGGCTTTCCGAAGCCGTTTCCTCCCACCCGGGCGAGTTTAGAGGGGCTCTCACCTGCCGCCACAGGTTACGGCTCTTCTCCACGACGAGAGGGCCTCTGCCGCCGCATCTCGGGGGCCAGGCGAAGCACGCAAAGCGGAGGGGCCGCCGAAGCGGCACCTTCTTTTTTTTGACCGAGGCCGGCCTAACCAGAAGAGGCAGGCAGGAGCTGTCTAGGCCGGCTGAAGCGGCGCCGACTTCTTCCAAGTTCTTGGATGCCGGGACCGCTTTCCACGGGCGCCAACATACGCAGCTGCGGCGGGGCATGAATCCGGCGCAGCCCGAAGGGGAGGAGGAGGAGGGCGACGGCAGCGAAGAAGAAGAAGGCGACGGCGGCGACATGGAGATGCCGTCGCCGGAGAAGGAGGAGGAGGTGTCGGTGGTGGCTGCCACGACGGCCGGAGCTGGGGAGCACGGAACGGAGGCATTAACGGACCCGGCGCTCACCGGCTGCCTCCCGATGGCAGACAAGCTCGAAGGAGGGAGCGCTGGCGGCCACCCCGATTGGGAGCAAAGCCTGAGCCCGGAATTGCAACAGGGTTATCGGATCCTGAGCGAGTTTCTCTTAGAAAAACACCGGCCTCTGACGGCTCCTTTTTTGAGATCTTGGGAAAATCAAAAAAGTGAACGCAGCCAAACGGGCGCTGCCCACTTTCCCGCGGAAGAAAATAGTGGCTGTCTTCTGCCTTGCCCCAAAACTCAGCAATTGTCAGGGATGTGGCTGTTGAAAATGGAAGAAAAATTTGCTTCTGGCCAGTACAGAGGAATTACTGATTTTGTGGCCGATTTCCGATTGATGTTGGAGACCTGCTATCGGCTTCATGGGGTAGATCACTGGCTCTCCAAACAAGCCCAGAAGTTGGAGATGATGCTTGAACAGAAACTGGCTCTGCTTTCTCGGTAGGTGTAATATATCTGCTGTATCGGAATACTTAGGAAGAAAGTTTACAGAGTGGAAGGAGGTTTTTTTTTAAAAAAAATATAGGCTGTGAGGGTGTGAATCCTGTACAAGCTAACTGTACTTTTTTTTAAACCCCACTGAACTAATAAGATTTTGATCATGAATATAGAGTTTGTTGTATTGCACAGCTGATGATCATTTATGACAAAGTTTAGAAGTGGGGTAAAGTGATGTAATTATAGCCTGGTTTTATATAATACTGAGTTATAAAGTGTTTTGAATTAGTGTGAAATGCAAACGATGCCACTAGAATACCTATGAATACATTGTTCTGAGTTTCTGCAAGATTTTTTTTGCTGAGGGTGGCTAAACATCCATTGAAAGTATGATTATTTTATAGTGAGCACCACCACAAAATACCTGTGTATTTTTTTTTTGTTCATTCTATCTTCTTAATGTCGTAGTTAGAGAAATAGAGTATCATATAAGATGCTTTGGTCAGAAAATGTATTATATAATATCACTTCTTTTATAACTTCATAAGATATACCAGGGAAAAGCTTCCCGTGGACTAGAAAAGGAATCTCTCTTATACAATTGATCCATTTAGTATTATTTTGCCTATGCTGTTACACAGAGTTTTAGCTGCCAGAATCTGATTCTAATCCAAGACTTTCTGTATATGAAGCACACACTATTATTGCTAATGAGCTATACAGTATTTCATTTCATTTGGAAACATTGGTAAAGACTCTTGGTGGAGAATAACAGAAATGAAGTGTAAGGAAAATCTAGAATTTTTTTTGTATTTGTTCATCAGCATTTTTGATTATTTTTTCATCAGCTCGCATACTGTTTTACAGTATTTGAATTTTGTGCTGTATAAATATTCTTAAAACTAAATGCTTTTGCCTGAACTACCACTTTTGTGTGCAATTACCTATTTAAATAAAGAAGACTTGACAGCATCAGAAGAAATCTATATTTCTAATTGTTCTGATTGATTGCCACAGAAGTCACAGAAATAGACCTAAGTTTGAAAATTTGGTTTATCAGACCAACCCCTTTCTTCTCAATGGACAAACATGGGCTAGATGGTATATTTTTACTCTGCCTTAACTCTAAATCTGAAATAGTTCAGGTTCTGAGTTACTGATTGATGCTGGTAATGGCCTGAATGAAGCAAGACAGTTTGAAGATGAAAGAGGGGTATTCTTGATCAATAGAAACCCATATTGAAGAACATGAACATTCTGTGGATGCCTACTTTTGATCTACTGCAAATAACTGCGTTGAAAAGATGGTGTTTAATTACTGGATGAGCTGGTTGGATGCAGATACCAAAATATATAAAGCCAGTGTTCAGCATGCTACACTAGCTCATTAATACTCTTTTTCCCAGCAGTGCTCGAAATTCCAGTCACTGATAATATATAATTAATTTGGTCATAATGTTCTAGCAAATATAATGGTTTCTTTTGCTTTTATAATGCAATACTTTATTATTTCCCCTGATCAGAAACCAAAGATACTGGATTTTGTGCTACAATATGAAAACAAATATCTTTAATGAATAGATCTAACAAATGATACTTTTTAAAATATGACCTAAAATGCTAAAAGATGAACTCCAGTAGTTTGAGCAGATTAAAGTTCACAAACACACGATATATTTGTATTCCCTAACTTTGTTTATAATCAGATGTTTACATTTTAAATCTGGCAAGTGTGACTAGTTATTCTTACAACTTTGAAGTTGCAAGGATGAATGGACTATCTCCATAGGTGAACACTCTGATATATTTCTGTAATTGCTGATGAAGCAATTAATAAGAGGATTCAGTTTAATATCATAGATTAGTAAATGAGAAAAGGAGGATGAAACTGAGATTTGTCTCTTGGTTTTAGGCCAGGAAAATTACCTTTAAAGATTGTTCAATTAGAACTGAAAGATGGAATACAAATGTTTAAATTAATAAATACAAATGTTTAAATTAATAAAACAATGAGGAATTAACTATGTAATTTTTATCTGTGAAGATAGGACTTGAATCTAATCTTGCATACTTTAAATGAAGGAGCTCCTGCTACTCAAGAATGTTTTGATCAGTGGAGAATTTCCATTGATGTAATGAGAAATTAAGCAATATTTGTTTCCCTGCCTTATCCCATTTATTTCAGAAAGCAGGAGATCATGCTGGATTTGGTTTGTTTACCAATATTTAAAGTAAGAGACTGAATTTTCCGTGAACTTCAATCTGTACAATGCATATACTATTTCTAACCCCAGAAAAACCACCAGAAAATGGATGTTTTTTATTACTAATTGTTAGGGAACATGAGCAGGAGGCTGTTATATTCATATTTTGTTGGTAAACTTCCTACCCTGTTTTCCCGAAAATAAGACCTCCCTGGATAATAAGCTCAATTGGGCTTTTGAGTGCATGCGCTAAAATAAACTTTCCCCAGAAAATAAGCCTTCCCCGAAAATATTGCAACACAGCAGCAGCCATAACCACGCTTACCACCTCCTGCACCTCAAAAATAATAAGACTTCCACGAAAATAAGGCCAAGCCTTATTTGGGGGGCCAAAACATGGTATAAGCTATCTGGTTGGTGGGAATAGAAGAATGGACTAGATAAGCTTTTCATTTTACACAGACTATTTCTAAATTGTTCTTACGTTCCTCATTTCACTGGTATGTTTCAACAAGTACAATTGTTCATAGCTAATTCTTGTATTACAGAAACTTTGTACAAAACATCTTGAGTGGCTTACATATGATAGCAATTCTCACTTTACACTAATTTTAATAGTCCTATATTTAAGACTCTATCCTGTCATATATCTCCCTTTTCAAAACAAATTTTTTTTTCTATTAAGCCTTTACATTCTGTTGAAAAATACAGGAATCTTTTCACAATAGTCATTCATGTGTAGTAGCCATCAATAACTTTGTCTCTTTTTTCTTTTAAAACATTTTAAAGCAAATTCTATTGTTTAATAATGAACTTATGAAGAAATACTTCCCTGTAGCTATCTTGAATCTTCCATTTGCTGCATTCCTAGAGAAAATTGAAATATAAATATAGTAATAAGAAATTTGATTACCTTGGTTTTTGGAATTCTGAGAGAAAGCTACTTTTTATAAAGCTTAATAGAGACTCCAATAATATCTTTTTACACCAGTTTGATATAATGGTTCATCAGGCTAGAAACTGGGAGACTCTGAGTTCTAGTTTCCCCTTAGACACAAAGCCAGCTAAGTGACCTGGACTAGTCACTTTCTCTCAGTCCTAGAACAGGGTTATGGTAAATAACATCTGAAAAATCTTGCCAAGATAACTATAGGGACTTGTCCAGGCAGTCTCCAAGAATTGGACACAATTGAACAGAGGTGGCAGCTGGGGAGGGAGAATTTAAGCAGATACTGTATAGAAAAGCCAGAACAGACCAAGAATAATATTTTTTTCAACATTTACCCTTTTTAGATAAAACCTTATTCAGTTAGAACAGTGTCAGTTTCAGATTATTAAGAACCTAGTTACAACCATCAGATAACATAATTTGTTATTTCACTCTGTGCCATCAGAGATTAAATACATTCCTTAATATGACAAAATAATTAATTTTACTATAAAGTTATGGGAATGTTATTCTGAAGAAGCAGGTTACTTAGCTTAGCAACATTTAAGACAATAAAACACTTATTAACTTTTCCCCTGTCCAGTTTTGTCTGATTCTAGGGGGACTGTGCTCATTTCCATTTCTTAGCCAAGAGAACCCGTGCTGTCTGAAGACATTTTCATGGTCATGTGGCCAGCATGACTATATGATGAGGTGCATGGAACATTGTACCTTTAATAGGTACATAGAAGTAGTACCTATTTATCTACTCGCATTTGCGTGCTTTTGAACTGCTAGATGGGTAAGAGCTGGAACAAGTAATAGAGGCTCATCCCGTCACTCAGAGCTCAGGGTCTCAAACCTGACTCGAGTCTGAAACCTGGGCTGTTAGCTTTCCAGATGACAAGCTCAACATCTTTAACTACTGAGCCATCAACTGTAATCTGTTATGGATCGTGTTTTTGAGTTGTTGGTTATTTGGCCATCATTTTTTCCCAAAAGTAAAATTTACTAACAATAGTAATCTAAGCTTATGCATCAGTGTTTCAATAGCCTTGGTAGATTGAAGAGGTATGGACATCAATTCCTATAATTCTGCAGCCAGCCAGTCTCTCACATCCTTTTCATTTCTTGATTGGACTATACTAACCCACTTTACATTGATTGAAGACCACATGGAAACTTCAAGTGATGCACAATGGAGCTGCCCAATAAACGACCAGACTCTATTACACCATTTTTATGTGAGAGGCAGTGGCTATCAGTGTGTTTCTGTGTGCAGTTCAAAATGTGTTTTTATCTATAAAGATCGCTATGCTTGGTGTCAGGGTACCTTTGAAATTACCTTTTTCCAGATAGAATCTTCCTACTTAATACATGCAGAGAG
This sequence comes from Thamnophis sirtalis, assembly GCF_051295495.1. Taxonomy (NCBI): domain Eukaryota; kingdom Metazoa; phylum Chordata; class Lepidosauria; order Squamata; family Natricidae; genus Thamnophis; species Thamnophis sirtalis. The sequence continues at coordinate 73,765,101 of NW_028261385.1, read as the reverse complement.
TATGTTGCACACTCTCAGTGTGTGAAGGATCTTTTCTTATTTTTCTTTTTCAAAATTATAGTATTATCTTTTTAACCTAGGGAGATGTCTAAAGGATCTATTGCTTTTTCAACCATGAGGAAGACAGTACGGTCATTGTTTTATGCTTAAGGAATCAATTTAATTTTAATTTTAGATAAATAATTGTAAATGATTATAAATGGGTTCCCTTAATATTTTAACCTATCAGGAGATTCTCAGTCCCTGCCTTTCTTGGGATTTATCACTGGCAGATTGAAGTAATCTAAGGCTAGGATTCTGAGTTAACTCCCAACTTCTGCCTTCAGTTGCTCCCTTCTCTCTGGTGTATACATGAGAGAAGCCCTTTATAGTGCCAAATCATTACAGAGAATCTGTTGAAAGCCCCCTTCTATTACAACATCTGTGGAAAGTGCATGGAAGTGAATATTCCGTATAGATGCTCTTGTCATGTAGAATAGCTTGTCCCAAAAGAAGGAGTGGCCATTCTTAATCCTTACATTCAAAGATAAGAAAAAGCTGTTAGGGGAAAAAAATAGAGGTACAGATGTGTGCATACATGCTGCGTGGCATGAATTTCTGTGATGATAACCTTGAAGATTAGATGATGCCTGATGCTGTTTTGTGAATTAAATAGTTTTTGCAATGACAGGACTTTTCTCTCCCATTCCCCCTCTTCCTCATTATGAAATTACAATTTCCCTTTGGTTCGTTTGTGGGGTTTTTTTTTTCCTCCCTTCTGATTTCTTCTTTTCCATAGTGCAGGTGGCCCTTAACCTATGAGCATTTTTCAGCAATCTTTAAAAATTACGACAGTGCTCAACGAAGGGACATATGACATATGTCTGAAATTACAGCTGCTGCAGTCCCCTATGATCACAGTTCTGACACTTGGCAATCTACCTGCCCTTATGACTGGCTGTGAGGGTATTGCAAGTGCCCCTGCCCATCTTTTTCCTGCATCCAACTCTGCTAAGTCTCTTAGGCCTGCTTCCTGCCTCACTGGGTCCCACACTCACCGCGCTCCACTTACCTCTTCTGAAGATCATTTTTCTTGAAAGCAAATCAACTAAAAACCATGTTGCCTACCTAGAATTACAATCTGAGAATTACAGCCACCTCCAAATGGCACCTGCTTCCAGGATGGCATGAGGGGCTTCTGTAATAGGGAGGCCATGTGTGCATCAATTGATTCTCTTTTAGAAAGGCAGTTTCCAAGGATAGACTTTCCAAAAAAGCACCCAGCCAATGCAATGCATGGCCTTTTTGCATAGGCTGCTTCGTGCCATTCTGGAAGCATCTGCCATTCTTGCAGTCTCTCAGAAGGCATGATGAAAAATCATGCCATTCTAAACAAATGGCAGTTCCCTCCAGAATAGTGCGAGATAGTCTCTTCAGGAAGGTTTCACATAGCACAGGCTGGGTGCTCTTTTGGAAAGGCAATCTTCAAAAGAGATAAGTGGAACAAGGCCTGACAGGATGGGCCCAAGAATGTGAGACCCAGTGCGATGCGAAGTTGTCCAAGGGATGCCTCGGCTGGGAAAGGCCCTGGGAGGCCTGATGCAGGCCTCTTGTGAGATGGGAAGGTGCTGCAGTGCAGGCCTCAGTCTGTACCATGCCTCCCAGGGCCTCCCACTATGGAGGCACCTCTGCTTTGCTTAATGACCTGCACGGTTATTTAATGAGCACAATGGGGAGAACCAGAATCGTGATTGTTAAGCAAGAGGATCACATGGGTCTTTAATGACCACAAAGAGTTATTGCCGTAATTCCAGGCTCAAGTGTGGTTGTAAATTGAGGACTACTTATACTTCAGGAACATCTCTTTTCTTTTCTTTGTAATTGTTTCTTCTGATAAAAAAATTGGAAATGTGTATACGTGTGAGGCTGATTTCTAACAGACTAACAGAAAGAGTCTGTCTGTCTGCCTGCCTACTTGTGGGAGATAAGTATATTTACAGTGTACATATGCCTGTACAAAAGTCTCACATATACAGTATTTATTGGACATATAGAGGATCTCCAGGATTTGTTTCACCTAAAATGTTTGACAAGATGGGAATGTTGACATGGTTGTGAAGGTGAGGAAATTGGATATTCAAATATTTTGTATACATTTACACAAAATATATATTTTTCTATCTGCTTTTTCTTTGGAGAGAAGAATTGCATTAAATTTAGAATCAATTAACTTTCAGATAATTTTAATGTGAAGACTTTTCAAAAATGCTAAAAATAATGCAATGTTAATTAGAAAGGAATACATAGCAATCCATAGTCTTAATTTATGCTATCCATATTGGTTAAGTTATGGCATACAAATTTTTTGATGCCAGTAAGGGCAAGGAGACAATTATAGCATCACATCCAAGTACATAAGGGAGCAAGCTTGAAAATTGTAACATGTTTTATCATTTAGTGGATTTTGGCTCAATGCAGATGCCCTGTGATCAATTTGGACATTATACATTTTCTTTCAAATACTTTACACAATTTTTGATATCTTAGTTGAGCCAGAAAGTTAGTTGTGGAATGGATAGAAAAAAGCAAATTTCCATTATCTTTATTCCCCCCCCCCCAATGCTCACAGTCCCCCATAATAAACTGAAACCATATTTCATTGTAATCCCAAGCAAATGAGAATGCAAGTAGCCCTCGACTTATGACCCAGAGGTGGGCTGCTCCCGGTTCGGCTGAACCAGTAGTGGTGATTTGGCCTGGTTGCAGAACTGGCAGTGACCCAGGCTGGTCATGCCCCCAAACCAGTTCTCCGGTCTCTTCTACTGTTGCCGGCATGTTTCTGCACATGCGCAGAACAAATTTTAGTCAACTGCTCATGCACAAGCAACACGTGGCCGATACTAACCAGTTCAAGAACCCACCCCTGTTATGACCACATTTAAGACTGGCATCAGTTATATGTTAGACCACTCAAAAAGTGAATCAGCACATGACTAACCCAATTTTATGGCCATTTTTTGCTGTCATTAAGCAAATCATATAGTTTTTAAGAAAATCCAGCTTCCCCAATAATATTTTTGGTTGGGAACTGGTTGGGAAGGTTACAAATTGTGATCACATGACTGCAAGATGCTGCAACCAGTCATAAATGTGAGGTGGATGTCAAGTGCCTGAATTGCAATCACATGACTGTGGGTGTGATGTGATGGCCATAAGAATGAAAGCTGATTCATACGTGACTTTTTCCGAAGCCATCGTAATTTGAACAATTGTTACGCAAACGATCATCAGACAAGGAATACCTGTATACTTTTTAACCATTATTTTTCTTTAGGTTTGATAATATTTTGGTTTCTTCAACATTATTTCAATAAATTCAAATGTGCACAATTGACTTTCCTTATGCATTGCAGCCCAATCGGCTTAAATTTGCACCTACAATAATTTATTAAACAACCTGGAAGTTGGTATTTTAATGTCTCATTGAATGGCAGCACATTTGTAAATTCGATTTTTGAGAGATTGTAATATTTTGAATTTAATGCAGGAACAGGTAGTTCCTTAAGTTTGGAAAAGGAGACTTATGACTTACAGGTGTGGTTATAAGCAAAAAGCTCAAAAATAAATATAAGACTAATTTGAATTCTTACTACTAATTCTTAGTAATAGAGAAGTGATAGAGGAAATTCAAGTTGCTGGAACCTTGGATTGAGAATGACCAAGGAATTCAATATAATGCAAACACAAACAATGGAATATAATCCAGCCAGTGTTTTAAACTTTAAAAGAGCTGATTTTAACTAACTCAGAGAGAACCTAAGAAAATATTCCATGGTTGAAAATCATAAAGGGAAAAACAGCTCAAGAAGCGTGGGAAACTCTGAAAAATATAATTAAAAAGCCCAGTCTTCACTCAAAAAGAAACTATAGCCCAACCTTCCAAAAACATAACTACAAAAGACAGACTAGAAATAAAAATTAAAGTAATGATAAGAGAACACCTGTTTGATCTTGATGAATATAAATCACCAGGACATGGGTGATTAATATTCATCAAGATCTGGGATATAAATGTGGGAGGTAATCTGAAGGAGCTGGCAGATGTTAAATCAGAACCATTGTGCCGTACCTTTAAAAAAATCCTGGAGTACCATGGAGCTACCAGAGGATTAAAAAAGAACTGATGTAGTTCCCATTTTCAAAAAAGGAAAATAAAACAGATGCAGGAAACTACAGACCAATCAGTTTAACATCAATACTTGAGAAGATACTAGGAAAAATAATCAAAAAACAGATCTGTGAACATCTAGAGTTCACAGTATAAATAAAGTTATAACTAGTAGCCGGCCAGTTTGTTAAAAACAGATCATGCCTTTGACAAAGTGACTTATTAGACCAGCAAAATGCTGCGGACATTGTAGATTTTAGCAAGGCATTAAACAAAGTAGAGCACAACCTACTTCTTGGTAAACGTGGGATATACAGAATCACCACCAGGTAGATTTGTAACTGGCTGACAAACCATACTCCTTAATGATACAACATCTACATGGAGGGAATTAAGCAGTGGGATTCTACAAGATTCCATCCTAGGCTCAGTACTCTTCAATATTTTCATAAATGACTTAAATGGAGGACTAGAAGGGGAACTCATCAAATTTGCAGATTGCACTTAGCTTGCAGGATTAGCCAACACCCTGGAAGACAAGCTCATGATCCAAAAAGATATTGACAGACTTGAACAATGGGTTTATCTAAGAAAATGAAATTTAATGTGGATAAAAGCAAGGTTTTACATCTGGGCAGGAAAAACCAAAGGTATAAGTACAGATTAGGTGAAACCTGGCTCAATAGTAACTGTGAGAGGGACCTTGGGGGTCCTAGTGGATGATCACATAAACATGAGCCAGTAGTGTGTGACAGCAGCCAAAAAGGTAACATAATCCTTGGTTGTATAAACAGAGGCATAGAATCAAAATCAAGTGAAGTATTAGTACTTCATTAGTAATAAAGCCTTAGTAAGATCACACCTGGAATACTGTATCCAGTTTTGGTCACCACATTAAAAAAAGATGTTGAGACTTTGGAAAAAGTGCAAAGAAGACCAACTAAGATAATTAGGGGCCTAGGGACAAAAACATATGGAGAACTGTTTCAGGAATTGGATGTGACAAGTCTAGAGCTGGGGTCAGCAACCCACAGCTCTGGAGCCGCATGTGGCTTTCTCCATAGTGAGGGGGGAGGAGTATCCAGAATGGGTTGACCTTATCCTCTCATGATTGGATTGAGTCAGATAAGATCTTTGGGCAACGCCCCCTGGCACCAGGTATTCTCCAGTTTTTTCTGACTCATCTGATCGTGAAAGGTTGCACATTCTGGATCTCCAACAATTTACTAGGATTTAAAGAGAATTCATTTGGACCCGTCGAATCTTGCCTCTCTGCACTGCGCACAGCCTCCTACTACAGGATCGGGACTGCCACCAGCCTCCCTGGGGCGGCACACTGCCCTGGCCACTGAGTGAATCCAAAGACACTCAGTGAGCATCTTGGCCGGGCAGCAGGAGGAGAGGGCACAAGCCTCCTGGAGGCAAGCCCTAGCCGTGGAGGGTTGTAAGTCACTGGAGCACTCCGTCGCTCCCCTCAGGGGTTGAGCGACGAACTGGGTCTTCCTAAACGCCCCAGAGTGCCTGCGCTGCCTCCACGTGGCCAGAGGATTGTGAGGAAGCCAAAGAAGCCTTTCCTGGCCACAGCGGCATCGGAGAAGAGGCAGGAGGAAAAGAATTCGGCTGAGAGGGCATGCGGCATCTCCCTGGAGCACAAGCCGCTCTGCAAGTACCTTTGAATTTCACGCCCCTTTTGCCAGTCGCACGGCACCATTTTGAAGCCGGAAGGACCCACGTGGTCCAAGATGGCGGCGCCCAGCAACTACCAGGAAGAAGAAACCTAGGCAGCTGCAAGCATGGATTGCAGCCCCACTGGAGGGGCAGAAGAGCAAGCATCCAGGTCAGTGGCTTCCCCAGAGACTGCCCGAGGGGGGGGGGGAAGGAAAGGCTAAATGTAAAAGCAAGCACCTCTCCCCCAGATCCAGAGGAAGGGAGGGTCACAAGCCTTCCAAGCCCTCTAAGTACAAGAGGAGGAGGCATAAGACTTTAGAGAGGGTCTGCAAGAAGGTGGCCAGCCATCAGGCCACCCCCAGGCAAAGGGGGGAAAACTCCAGCCACTCCCTTACCCAGTGGAGGCACAGTGTAGAATCCAGCCCTGCCAGCAAGAATCCCTATAGACACCTCAGGACTTTGGGTGGCAATCCCCTACCACTCCTGCTATGGGGGCAGCCTTGCCTACTGGACTTCCCCTCCTTGGCATTCCCCCTACTCAGGGGGGCATAGGGCCCAGCCAGAAACCTCCCACAGGGGCCCCCAACCTTCAGGAGATAATGATGCAGGCATTTCAGCAATGCATGGCAGCAGCATTCCAACAGCCACAGCGGGCTCCCCCTCCCCCCAGGGCTCCTGAATACCCAGAAGCCCAGGAGGAAGAGATCCCTAGCTCCTCAGATTCATCCCAGGAGAATAGCGACATGGAAAGTGAGGAAGGCGAGATCAGGGAGGACAAGCTGTCAGGGGACGAAGGCATGCCTCCCCCTAAACCTACATTAGCCGGGTTGTTCCAGCCCTCACTGTTTAAGTCCCTGCTCTTCAAGGCCAAGACAACAGTCAAGCTAGGCAGCAGGGCAGCAGAGGTCCCACCTCAATGACAGGGCTTCTCAGCGGAGAACATCTTCGATGAGCAGGCCATTGAGGCGGACACCGTCCCTACACCCAAGACCTTCCTTGACTTGGTAAGGCGCCAGTGGGCATCTACAACTGGTCCCTCACCCTCCTCTTCAGACAGGGTGTTCTTCAATGTGGACCAAGAGCTGGCTAAACTTCTGGCGCAGCCCGCCATAGATGCTCTGGTCATGGCTCTTCATACATCCACCAACATGCCTGGGGAGCCAGAGGATGCCTTGAAGACGGAGGACAAGAAGGCGGACCTCACCTTGCAGAGGGATCATCAAGCAGCGGCCTGGGCGATCAAAGCAGCCACCACAGCCTCCTTCATCAACAGATCATCCTTGCTGTGGCTGCAGGAGCTACAGCAACACACACCCATAGCAGATGTCCGGGCACATCAGGACATCAACAAGCTGGTGGCAGCCATCCAGTTTTCATCAGATGCCACCTTGGCTTCAGCCAGATTTGCTTCCAGGCGATCGCGTCATCAGTGGCATCACGCAGGCTGCTGTGGCTATGGCAGTGGCAGGCAGAGGTTCATCACAAGTGGCGCTTGGCTTTGGCCCCCTTCACAGGGGACTCCCTCTTTGGCTTGGCTCTGGACCAGTTCCTGATTGAGAACAAGGAAAAGAGGAAGGTCCTGGCTACCACCCAGAAGAAAGGCAGCTTCAGGATGACTCCATACCCCAGATGCTCCTACTCCCGGGGTCAGGACTCTGGTTCCTTCTTTCGGGGTCAGGATTCCTTTAGGGTGTCAGAGGCAGGGTTCTCTGGAAACAGGCAGTACCAAGGGGGATTCCCTGCAAGGCAGAGGTACCCTGACAGTCAACAGAGAGGCAGGCAGCAGAAGCGGCCCTTTCGAGGGGGCGGAGGAGGTGGGGGGCACTCCTTCTGCAAAAATTAAAGCTAGGCCCAGCATTCTCCCCATTGGGGGGTGCTTAGTGCACTTCGCCAACCACTGAGACCTCGCTTCCACTGACAGGTGGGTGCAGAAGACCATTAGGCATGGCCTTTCACTTGGATTTCTTTCCAGTCCCTCGAGCTTCTTCCAGATATGTCTGGTTTCAAAGAACCCGACCCGGAGGTTGCTGATGCAGGAGGCCATCCAACACCTGTTGGAGATCAGGGCGATCCAGCTGGTGCCTCCAGAGCAACAGGGTCAGGGGCACTACTCCATTCTGTTTGTCATCCCCAAGGCCTCAGGGGGCTGGAGAACGATCCTTGACCTGAAATGCCTGAAACGTTCCATTCGTTATAGGAGGTTCAAGATGCACTCTCTGCATTCTATCTTGGAGGGGGTTAGGCAGGGAGACTTTCTCACCTCCATAGACTTCACAGAGGCCTACCTGCACGTTCCCATTGCCCAGGATCACCACTGATATCTCAGGTTTTGCTACATGGGATACCACTATCAGTACCAGGCCCTCCCCTTCGGGCTGTCTTCGGCCCCGAGGGTATTCACGAAGGTAATGGCAGCACTGGCAGCGCACCTGAAACAGGTCCCGGTGTGCATCCAGTGTTACCTGGATGACCTGCTTTTGCAGTCATCTTCATTTAGGGGTGCTCTACGAGATCTAGACGTCACCATGACAGTCCTGAGGGATCACGGGTTTACGGTAAACCTAGCCAAGAGTCATCTCCACCCCTCTACTAGTCTGATTCACCTAGGAGCCAGAATAGACACCCAGATTGGCATGGTTTTTCTGTTGCCTGACAGACAGATAGCGCTTAGACAGCTAGCCTCCTCGATAGCCAGGAAACGCAAGGTGTCCTTAGCCACTCTGTCTAAACTGCTGGGCACCATAGTCTCCGCCATTGGCATCGTCCCATGGGCTCGCCTCCACACCAGAGATCTCCAATGGTTCCTATTGCCATTCCAGCGAAGGCTCACGAGCTGTTCACAGACCAAGGTACTTCTCCCGGTAGAGGTCTCCCGCTCCCTGACTTGGTGGAGGTCCCCAGCGGAAGGGACGGATGCTCTGCAGAGTCCATGGCCCAGGGGCCTTCTGTATGCCTTTTCTCCCTTGCTCCTGATCCCCAGGGTCATACGGAAGGTCCTTCAGGAGAGGGTGGAAGTGGTTCTATTGGCTCCTCACTGGCCCCGGAGGCTGTGGTTTGCAGATCTCCAGTCTCTGTCTGTGGAGAGGCCCTGGAGAATCCCCCAGGAGAGGATATCCCTCAGCCAGAGGTTGCTGGAGCACCCAGATCCTCAGTGGCTCCAGTTGACCGCTTGGCGATTGAGCGGAGCATCCTGAGGAAAGACCTCTTCTCCCCAGGGTGATAAGGACTATCCAGGCCGCCCGCAGACCCTCCATGGAGCGCATCTACGGCTCCACGTCGCGGGCCTTTGACTCTTGGTGTAATTCCTGAGGATACAATCCTATCCAGGCTATGGTGCCACAGGTTCTGGACTTCCTCCAGGCGGGCCTCGATAGAGGGTTAGCTCCTAACACAATTAGGAGACAGGTTTCAGCCATATCATCAGTTCTCCTGTTTGGCAGAAACCAGGGTTTGACGCACCACCCCATGGTCAGGCAATTGCTCAAGGGGGCTTCCAATCTCAAACCGCCCACGATACACAGGTACCTTTCTTGGGACTTACACAGGGTATTGGACGCTCTAACAGGCGCTCCGTTTGAGCCATTACGAACAGTTTCCCTTAAGTTCCTGACTCTGAAGGTGGCGTTCCTGGTGGCCATCACCTCTGCCAGGCGGATATCCGAACTGCAAGCGCTGTCCACCAGGGAGGATCTCTGCGTCTTCCACCAAGACAGGGTGGTGTTATGGCTGGATCCGTCCTTCATCCCCAAGGTGTGCTCCTGCTTCCATCGAGCCCAAGAATTGATTTTGCCCAACTTCTGTCCAGACCCTTCTTACCTGTTGGAGAAGAAGTGGCACACTCTGGACGTAAGGAGGGCTCTGAGGATTTACCTCAGGAGAAACCAGGCCAAACAGGAAATCCGAAGCTCTGTTTTTCTCCTTCCAACCAGGGTCCCTGGGTAACAAGGTAACTTCCACCACGATAGGCAGGTGGTTGCGAACCTGCATTGCCACTGCATACCAATCACAGGGCTTACAGACACCAAATCATATCACAGCTCACTCCACGCAGAGTGCAGCCACATCCACGGCCTGGGCCACGCAGGCATCCCTGGCCAAAATCTGCAGGGCAGCCATGTGGGCTTCCCCCTCTCCCTTTGTTAGGAACTATAAGCTGGACTCCTTTGCCTCGGCAGAAGCCTTGTTTGGCCACAGGGTGTTGCAGGCGGTTCACAGGGCAGGGTCCATGCCTCAACAGGCTTGAGTGGGGGATATGGGGCCTCAGGAGTCTCCCTCCCTAGGGACGTGCAGGCTTTGGTATGTCCCATTCTGGATACTCCTCCCCCCTCACCATAGAGAAAGGGTGTTGGTACTTACCTGATACACCTTTTCTCATAGTGTATGTGTTTGTGTGGGGGGAGGATCCAGTCCCTCCCTGACTATGTTTGTATGATTTAAGTGTCATGTTCATTGTTTATGAAGTTATAAATATTGATGTTGAAGACAATAAAAGCTAAGAACTGAATTAAGAGTCTGGAGTGAATGGTGCAACAAGTCAGATAGAGCTCTTCGTCAATAAAACTGGGGAATAACTGGTGCCAGGGTGCGTTGCCCAAAGAGCTTATCTGACTCAATCCAAACATGAAAGGATAAGGTCAACCCATTCTGGATACTCCTCCCCCACTATGAGAGGAGGCGTATCAGGTAAGTACCAACGCCCTCTTTCATCCCTCTGCTGCAGCTCTCTGTCGCTGGTTGGCTCCACAATTGATAGGGCTTTCAGGTAGGACAGGAAGAGAAAAAAGGATGCCGTAATTGGAGGAGACTATGGTGGGGGAACTGGACTTCCAAATTAATTTTCAAATTAAATATATGTTTACCTAAAAGCATGGGTTCTAGTTGTGGAATTGAAATTAATTTAGCGTGATATACCAATAAATGAGTAATGTGCTAAGTAAGATGCTGATTTCTTACTGTATATACAAAATTATATACATTAAATGTTAATGCTTACAGTTACTAAGATTTTCTGTAAATTTTATAAGGAAACTTTCTGTAAATGTATTATTACATGTTAATGCAATTTAGCTCAATTATAGCTGCTTACTTTGTAGTTCTTTATCTGTCTTAGTTAAACTATGTATCATCCAGAACTATATATAGTACCTTGTATATGAAAATCAATTTATATTGGTTATGGCCATACTTTCTTAATTTAGCATGTAAATCTATTCACCATGTAGAGTCCACATGTAGTAGAGACAAAATGAACTGCTCTAATAACATGTTTTTATGAAACATTGCAATATTTTTTTAAAAGAATGTAAATTAAGAAAACTAAAAGAAGAAAAAGGGTGGAAAAGTAGAAAAAAGAATAATGTAATAAAAGAAGAGAAAAGAAGTATATAAATAAATAATTTTCCCCTTTATCATAACATGCATAAACAATTTTAGCAACTTACCATCTTCTCTAAAAATAAAATAAATGATCTTTTCATATCACCTATCTATAAACAAATCCTTAAAATCTTGTCATTCACCCTAGTCAGCAAATGTCCATTAAGGATTACAAGAGATAAAAACGTACAGTATCTATTTTAACCTTGATCAAATAAACCAACTTTATATTCCTTCCTGATCAGGAATGAGCAATTAATTTTCCCAAGGAGCTACATGCGAAACTGGGACTGTTGTGGAGGACTGAACAAATAGAGCTGGAGCTACTGCTACAACTGCAGCCTCCACTGTCACCATTGCTGCTGTGGTGGGCCAAACAGGGACAACCAAAGGGCCGGATTCCCCGTACGATGTAAAATGCCCAAGTCTGATTTTGGTCTTTGTTACAAATAATGTCCTATACCAGGAATCCACAACTCCCAGGGCACACCCCACTACTGGACTGCAGCCTGTTAGAAACCAGGCCACGGGAGAGATGAGCAAGCATGCATGCATGAAGCTTCACTTGCGCAAGCAGAGGGCACTTCGTACACAAGCACCCTCCGCTTGTGCAAGTGGCGTTCACACGTGAGCACAAGCATCCTCCACTCTCATGAAGCTCCTTTCGCATGAGTGGAGACTGTGCACACCTGCCACTCGCACAAATGAAGCTGCATGCGTGCTTGTGCAGCTGCCACTTACAAGACCCTTCTTTCACGCAGGGCTGGACTGCCAAATTGGAAAGATTGAGGACTGCTGTCCTAGAATTTAATTTCTTTTCATTTTTTCCTTTGTAGCTTCTCACAAAAATCTTCAGAACTAAAGTCTCTTTTGTAAACATAAGGAAGCTATCCAGATAGTTCTTTTAGTTTTCTATTTGTATATCCCATTTAATTATTATGGTATTATTGGTACATTCGGTGTAACATATTTTTTCATCATTTTTAAATCAGATAAGGTTTCAAATAAGCCTTGGTCTGATAAAGCATCCATACCTTTTTTAAACACAGCCTGTCTAAAATGTCAGGCACTTTTTAAATTAACATCTGGTTCCATTGTTCAAGTATATCATCCAATATGTGCAATATTGAAATATTTTGCTTCATTTTGTATCAGTAAGTATTATCCATCTTCATTTGTAATGTTCAGCTTCTTCTGGTCCAGTTAATGTCTAACTTTCAAAGTCCTATCCTATCATGCTTTTTAAAATAAAAACAACAGCATTTTTTCATGGGAAAATGTTAAAGGAGTCCCTGCAGGTATTATTCTGCTAGCCATAGTTGACTTAGGGGACTGTGCTCATCTTTGTTTCTTTAAGCCATTGAGCCATCTGTCTGAAGATGTTTCCATGATCAGGTAACCAACATCACATGTTGCAGTGCAAAGTGTACGGTGAAATATGGAACTGTTACTTTCCCACTGAAATAATACCTATTTATCTACTCACTTTTCCATGGAAAGGAGTTTTATTAATTTCAAAATCTTATTTCAAATCCATCTGGATCCTTAGTCCATTTGTAACATTCCAAAATGAATGTTCTAATCAGCCTTTTGTTGTTTATTCCAAATAAGAATTTTTTAAGATCTAAATATATATATATATATACATTTTATTTTGTGAAGGAAACTTACTCAGTGCTATAGAAACTTGTCATTCCAAAGATTAATAGCTGAAAAATAATTAATGAGCAATTTCTAAAAATGATTAGAGGATGTGCATAAAGATGCTAACCGGTTTGGACAAACGAATTTCCTCATCTCACAGGGCTCTAAACCTACCAGTTCTTGCAAGGAGCAATTGTCTGGAACACTTTTGGGCAACCCCAAATTATCAAATCCGCTCTTGGTGTAGCCATCTTCAGTTCATCATTTCTTCCCTAGAAGTCCCATAAATGGGTAACATTTTAAAGGCTGCAGCTTTTTGGATATTTATTTAATAGCAGGTCTTAATGAACTAAGTAGGGCATATTCCTTTATGAGCTTAATGGGTTTGAAAAGTAAACCAGTCCCTAATAACAACCAAGATTTAGTACATCTGTAACAGCTAATATATAGAAGAATGACACAAATAAAGGGGCATTTTGAAATCTGAGTTTTATCCTTCAAAAACAGAGAATGCTTCAATGCACTTGTGAAATGGGATAAAAGAAGCATTGGCTATATTTAATGTCAGAGTAAATCAAAGCGTTTTGAATTACAGTTGTTTAATTAGAAGCTTGTTGCACACACCTGCTCAGTCATTTTCACTTGGCTGCTCAGTGGGAGCAACTAAACAGATCAAAGAAACACATTGCCTTGTTTCTTAGAATGTTGCTGGAACCAGTATCTCTAGTTTGCTCTTCTATACCTGGAACTCATGTTTATTTCTTGTCTGTAGATTCTGGCTTATTTAATCCGGGGTAAGGAAAAGCTTTCATATATTCTGCTTCTGGCAGGACGAGTAAAGCAGAAGTGATTGAGTAATGGTTCCAACTAAAATATGCATTTCCAGGAAATGCAGACAAATGAGAAGCTTAAGCTCTGCATCTGTCAGCTATTATGTTAATCCATAAGGCAAATCATAATCACTTGTGTATGAGTGAGATGCTTATGGGATTATGGATAGTTGATAAAGTGTAACAATTAATACAAAAAGTTTAATAGCCATTCAGACTAATAGTTGTTATGGCAGTAATTATAGTAAACAAGCAGAACTCAAGGGTTACAAATAAAAGGCAATTGGGGATAAAAACCTGTTGTAATGATCTTGGTAGACTTGAACAATATGAATTTGGATATGTCGTCCTCTCTTGCTCTCTTCATTTCGTAGTGTGCTTTGCACAACTGTGAACTATCATGGCATATAAAATAAGCCATAGTTACCACAAAAGCAGAACTGGAAGCCACAAATGGTGTGAGCTATATGAGTAGTAATCTGTAAAAAGCATGTTCTCATTAAAAAATTAATGTGTTCAGAATCACTTGATCTTCAGTATTTCTTTTGTGAGAAAATACTCAAACTACCCCTTACATTTAAAATACTATCCTATATATCTGTACAGTCTATGTATTAACAGATATATGATTATCTGGATTAAGTCCTACCGAATCTCCAAGTATTACCTTTAATTACACTTGCTTATATTTTCACCTTCTCGTTTGCACTTCTTCCCTCCAATTCAGAATCTCCCCTGCTTAAATTGTTAAGTTATAGAAGGGAAGCATCATCACTAGCACAATGTACTTTGAGGGTACTTAGTAAGAATGCAGCATTTGAAATTGTGTGACTGCTTCCTCTCTACTATAATAATGTTTCTGTAAAAATCAGAAACATTAAAAGCAAGCATTTCTGTTCTACACCAATATTTATCCCATTCCAGAGTCTCTTATTTTTCCTTGAAGTTTTATTAATGGTCAGATGTGTTAATGGAAGATGACAAAATAAAATCCAGGTTACTGTTTTAGAAAAAAGAGTTTATTTTTACTTACAGAGCATATGATAACACAAAGCACATAATAAAGAGCATATTTTGCTATCAGAATACATGTCAGAATAACACTTAATTAGTGTTAATTAATAGTCTAATTGAGCTGCCTTTGTAAATGTGAAAAAGTGTAGTTGCTGGATTACTGCTGCTCAGGAAAAACATTCTTGTGCATTTGTTTGATTTTTCTTTCAAGGCATTTAAGAGAGAAGACAGCAATAACAGTAACATCTAAAGGGTTCTATGGGCTGGAAGATGAGAAGGGAACAGCTTGTACTTCAACAAGGCGTCGTTCTACACCCCGCAGTTTAGCAGGCTTGACTACAGGCGTGTTTGAATCCGTAATGGTTCAGGTTCTGAGACAGGAAGAACAACTGAAAGCAAAAGAAGAAAAGAGGTAAAAGGCAAAAGTGGAATGTGTTTAGCTATTCTTTCTTTATTTTGTCCCTCCGGGCTTTGTCCCTTAAAAGATTAAACATTTCACTTGCCCCTCATTTCTGGTTCAAAACGGATTTCCAAAAGAAATCTAAATGGTTAACAGATAATTATGCCGTTGTATCTGTTCTTAGAAAAATAAGACATTTTTTTGGAACCAAAACACATGAAATACACTTTTATATTTCAAGAATTAGAAACTGCTCTAAGACTACAGAATTTTTTTTTAAATCATTATTTTCTTGTGGATAGCATCCAATTGTGCCTAGATACTGGTAGACAGGTACTTGTTCAGAGAACACCTACCCAGTCTCTCTTCACTGCTTGTCTCCCAATCAGCATTCAGAAGTTCATGGGAGGATGCAGGGGAAAGGAAGGCACCAATATGTCTACTCACATAATAGTGGTGGTAGCCTTAACTGTTCATTTTATTAATATCCTGCTTTGGAACAAAAAACATGTATTTTTGTTTTATTAGAAAACTATTTGATAGCAAAGCATTTCATTTTTCAGGGGTGGTGATTGTGGTGGTTAATTTAGACCTTAGCTCAAATATCAACATAGTTAACATATCTCCCATTTATTTTACATTATTAATAGTTTACAATTAAGTTTAATGTAGCATTAATATATGGGGCTATATAAAATCAGGAGGAAGGTGAAAAAGCAGCCTACTAATTTGGTAGAGTGGCTTGGCTTAGAAAGCTTTTACTATTAATCATAATTAACTTTCAGGAAAGATTCTCTTTTGAATTATGAAAATTAATTTTGGCATGTAGAGTTATTTTAGTTGATGGCAAAAGTCCCTTTGTAAACTCGCAAAACATCTCTATTTATTTAGTGTGATAACAATAGTAAATATCATAAACTCTGAAATTTATGGCTTTTTCCTAGCCAAGTTTAATAAACTGAATGTATCTTTTTTGCATACCTTTTTGCAAATTTTTCTTATATAAAATGGCAATGAAAAAATGTCCAGGACTCATATGTAGCATGTTCATGTTACGATTAAGCCATAACACAACAGTCGTAGAATGCCTGGATTGAGGAAAAGGCAGTTATATTCCACAGCTAGGAGAGTGGATAGGGACAGCTTGCTAAGCCCCAGTAACTAACACTGGTATAGGCAGGTCAGTCCTGTGTATAAAAGAAAAGGAGAGAAGGAAATACGTATATTGAGACTCACAGAAACTAAAAATATACTCATAATAAATCCATTGAAATGTATAAGAATATAGCAAATTGTAAAACGTAGTATATCTGTAAAATAAGTTACATAACAAATTTGAGAGATAAAGTTTAGGGAAAAACATATGCATAGAAATAAGTTTGTGAAAAAGTAAGAGTTATTTAAATCTACATAAAGGTATAGATCTTCAATTGTATTGATAAGTAATTTTTTTATTTTTGTAAATAATGTATTTTTATAAATCTTCCTCTGCAACAAGAGAAGATAAAAGTACAATTCTTGTCTTTAGTTGGTACCATTCTTCTAAAAAATCATACTACACCATTCTTTCATTTTGACCACTTCTTCAATTTCTGGAGTTCAGAAGTTCTTTTATATTAAGATAGGAAATCTGCAGATATCTTGTTTTTTAGCTTGATGACAGATAGAAAACTTATACAATTTTTGGACAGAATTCTATCAAGAATAGAATTCAATTATTAAATCTACCTAATTGGTCAATTATTAGTCATCACTTTACATTCCAGGGTCCCATAGATACACATTAAGTACCTTGATGGCCCAAAGTATTTGTTAGGAGAAATTCAATATTTGGTGCATTGGTCCCTGTCTATAAAGTAAACAAACCTCTTGTGCATATCTTTGAGAGAGGCACTTCATTCACAAACAAAGTTCTCTGTGAGCAACCATGATGTGATGGCAGACATTGGTTGCTCACAGCTGTTTTCAGGCAGAAGACCTTGGTAAGGGTTTGGACAGCTATGCCAAATGTTTGAGGCACTACAACTACCTTTGCAATATGGATCCAGAAAATTATTCACCTAATCTATAAAAAATAGTTTGTTAATAATGTGAAGTACTCAAACATTAATACTGGATTTGACATTTATAATTAATTCCACAAATATGTATCTATATCTCTGAACATTTGTTTGTAATTCTAAAGTCATTTTATTAAGCTAGCTTCAACTTTTTCTGTTAAAAGACATTTCCAAGATGGCCTCATCCATACGGCACATAAGATGGCTTACATGAGCTCTCCCTCATTGTGCTTGTCAAGCCATGATTTTTGAAGTAGTGTATGAACCAGGCAATTGTGGCTTACTAAATGAACCATGACTTAGCATAATGTCTGAATCCAGTTAATATTAATCCTTTTGTTTGTATTTTTATTCATCATTTAATTATTAGTAACTTTTCCTGAATTAATCTCTATATATGTGAATCCAATCTCCATCATCCTCTATGTAATTGAGGAGCATATTAATTATAGATGAGTCAAATATATCTGGGAACAGAATAATTAGGAATGCTTGGCTATGTATTGTTATTGCATGCAGTTTAGAGGATTGTCAATACTTCAGTTTAAACAAAGCACTTTGATTTGTAAATCCAGTCATTGTTAAGACAAAAGCATATCAATATAATCAAGTATTGATATATGAACCAAGCTAAGATAGTTTTAAATATACAAAATACCCTTTTCTTGTTTAATACTTCATGTGCAATCTTGAAACAATCCACATAATTATTCCAAGGATGAATGCATGGAAGCTTTGTTTGTGTCTCAAACTTTCTGGAAGTCACGAAAAAAAGAACCACTTGATTAATATTTTCCCTAAATTTTCTTCAAGAGCAGGATAGCTCTGATTCTTTACAGAATAAAATAATGTACAGATTATACTGTTTTTTTCCTGTGTGCTGCTTGTAGAGTCCAAACAAGGATTAAATTCTGTCCTTCTGCCCAATGGACTGGATTGAAATTCTTGACCATGCCTCCTGGTCTCTCGGTATCTTCAGTTTTTCAATTCAGTCCATTGCCCATTAGGACGTCTTTTTAGTCTCTCCTGAGACTTTTCTTCTTTTTCTTACCTGTATTCTTTACAAGCATTCGATTCCCTTTTATTCCTTATTTGTTCCTTGCCTAGACCTTTTTTCCTTCTAGCAGCATTAAGTTCCTTCGCCTCTCTGCATAATGACAGAGAGGCTCGGCTCTCCAGGCCTCCCGGGGTAATCTGGGTACTGGGAGCTGCTAGCTGGGTGGTTTTCTACCACCGGGGTTTGTCCGTCAGACAGCCCACGTGGTGAGACACCGAAGTCTTCAGAGGAGGTGAGCTTTCGGAGCGGAGCAACAGCTGGCTTTCCCCTTCACAGCGGAGGCAACATGGTACTTCCCTGGGCGCCGCCATCTTGCGCCGCCCCCTTACAATGGCCATTTTTGAGCGGCAAAGTTTCTCGCAGTTTGCACAATTGCCGTGTTTTCTCACCGGTGGCTGGAGAAAGTCAGGACGGCAATTGGAGCACTCTCTTGAAGCGGCGAGAATTTGGGGCTATTTCAGAGGTTTCTCAGGCCGAGAAACCCTCCACATCTAGCCTTTCGATCTCTGGCACACTCCTTCACAATCCTCTTCCCTTGGCAGCGTTAAATTGTGTTCCGTTGGCGCATGCTTTCTCTGCTTCCCAGCGAATTGCCAGCAGACACTCTACTTGCCAGATCTCTGCCTGACCACCGCAGAAGCCGACTACCACCATGCGGATGAGATCTCTGTGGACCTTCTTCCGACAGGCCAGTCTCCCAATCCGACAGGGCCCTATCTCAGGAAGGTGGGCAGGGCTGCTAGGGAAGCTATTGGGGGGACCAAGACTAGCAAGCCTTATTCCAGGCAGCCATCTAAGGCGCAGGAAAAAGATGCTTCCAGACGCCAGAAGGCCCTGGAGAAAGAATTCGCAAAGGCCCAAAGGCAAATAGTGGCACAAGTCCACCAGCCAGATCATCCAGAAAGCCCTATTGGTCGGGATCCAATTGGGGGCCCCTCTCCTCCTCCTGCTATCTCTGAGTGTGTGGGGGTTTTCAGAGAAGTTTCTCTCTCCGGGGGTCCAGGTCCCCTTCCCCCTCCCTGGGGGGGGATGCGGACCTATTTGAGTGCAACTTACTTTCTGATAGGGAGGGCTCCCCCCTCCTGTTCCTCAAGCTAGGGATCCCACTCTTAGGCCCACTATGGCGGGGACCCGCCCAGTAGAAGACCTGGGCCCAGACCTCTCAGCAGAAATGCGGCAGTGATTGCTACAGCAATCTCTCAGGGGATAGCTGAGGGTCTTCAAAGGTCTGAGGCACAACCACAGGTTCCACAGCCAGCTCCTCCCATTGCTCAGGCTGCTCCAGCGCCTCAGGCCCCTCTAGCTCCACAAACCCCTCAGGGGCCCTGGAGAGCGACGGTGCCCCCACAGGCCTTCATCTCCATCCCCATCAGTGGCCAGTGCTGAATCAGTTTGGGACGATGAGGATGTGGGGAGTCATGACTTATCGGATGATGAGAACCCCGTTCCAGATAAACCAGGGTTGCTGGGTTGTTTCAACCATCCCTGTTCAAATCAATCTTCTTCAAGGCCAAGGTGTCCACCCACATGGAGGTGGTGGTGCCTCCGGATCAGGCAGCTGCGGATCCTACGGATCACAGTAAAGGCCTGTACGATGAGAAGGTCCCCACTCAGGAAATCGTCCCTTCTCCCAAACTCTTTAAAGATGTAGTCCAACGCCAGTGAGTCCAACCTGGGATCCTGGCCACCCCTGGTGGTAATGACAAACAACTTTACTCAGTGGATCCCACCATGGAAGATCTTCTTAAGCTCCCTTCCATTGATCCTCTAGTTCAGCCTCTCCCTTCCTCTTCAGTGCTCCCACCGGACCTTCTAGAGGGACTTAAGGCGGAGGACAAAACAGATGAACGGGCTTGTCACAAAACCCATCAAGCTGCAGCTTGGGCCATTAAAGCGGCCACCTCCTCCTCGTTCTTCAATAGGGCCACGATTGCCTGGCTTCGCCAGTTATTCACTAGGCTCCCGGCAGGGGACGCCAGACTGCAGCATGACGTAAACAAAATTGTAGCCACGGCGGAATATTCTGCAGATGCCACCCTTAACGTGGCGAAGTTTGTTTTGCACGCCATGGCCTCTAATGTCACCTCTCGTAGACTTATGGCTATGCCACTGGAACGCGGATATGGGTTCGAAGTGGAAGATTGCTTCCACTCCCTTTAAAGGGGGCAAGTTATTTGGGGAGGCCCTTGACTCAGTTTTAGTTGATAACAAGGATAAGTGGAAGGTGATGCCCACGGTTTCCAGGAAACGACCGCAAGTCGTCCTCCTTCTCCTGCACGCAGGCTTCTCGCCCAGCTGATTCTCTGAACAACAACTCCTCCTTTCAGCGTTCCTATGCTCAAGGGACGGATCGTAATCAGGATTGACAGCCATTTCGGGACAGGGCCCGTCAGCAGCCCTACTCCCAGCGTTCCTTTCGGAGAGGGTTTGGAAACAAGCCCTTCCATCGGAACAAGTGGCCACATCCCAATTCTCCCATGGGGTGGTGGTGGCTCCAACTCTTTGCTGCACAGTGGGAGGAGATTACCTCAGATGCGTGGGTGCTCCAAACGATTCGGATAGGCCTCACTCTGGAATTCCTCTCCCCCCCTCCATGCCACTTCATTTGTTGCCTGACTCCCAGATGCCCAACTAAGAGGGGTCTCATGGAGGCCGAGATCCATCACCTCAGAAAGATCAGGGCCATAGAAGTGGTTCCCCCAGGGCAAGAATGCAGGAGGTTCTATTCCATTCTTTTTCTAGTGCCCAAAAGCTCGGGGGGTGGTGGTGGAGAGCAATACTATATTTAAAGGAGCTGAACCATTATGTGGTCTACAAAAAGTTCAAAATACAGTGCCTCCAATCTATCTTGGGCTGCATTTGTCAAGGGGACTTCCTAACATTAATAGACTTAAAGGAGGCGTACCTCCACGTCCCCATCAGGCCCGAGCACAGGCGCTAGCTAAGATTCTTCTACGCCGGGACCCACTTTCAGTACAAGGCTCTTCCATTCGCCCTGTCGTCAGCCCCAAGGATGTTTACAAAGATCCTGTCTGCAGTGGCTGCCTACCTAAGGTCACAACCGATCCGCCTACAGTGTTACCTAGACAACATCTTGATTCAGTAGTCATTGGCATCGCAAGCAACATGAGATCTACGCATCACCATGCGGACGTTGCAGAATCATAGTTTGACCATCAACCTCGAAAAGAGCCACCTGACTCCAGTCACCAGGATTCGGCACTTGGGGACCATGATAGACACTTCATCTTGCCAAGTCTTCCTGTCACCGGACCAAGTCAAAAGTCTCTGAGAACTGATCCAAAAGGTTTGCCTCTCCCCCAGAACTCGCATTGTTACCCTATCACAATTGCTGGGGAAGATGATCTTGTGTCTCTCGATTGTTCCTTGGGCGAGACTCCATACGAGAGATCTGCAGTGGTTTATCCTACCAATGCAGAGACCGAAGACTAGCAATTCACCGGTCAAGGTACTTCTACCCACCAAAGTTTTTCGTTCTCTCTGGTGGTGGCTTTCACCAGCTCTCCTGAAAGGGACTTACTTCAAGGAACCGCCCAGACTGACCATCACAACCAATACCAGCTTCTTCGGCTGGGGAGCTCACTTGCACACCCTAGTGACTCAGGGACACTGGTCAGCTTGCGATCTCTCACACAACATCAATTGGTTGGAGCTGAGGGCAGTCAGGCTAGAGCTTCCCAAGTTCCAGCACTGCATCCAACACCGACAATGTGGCAATAAAGGCACAAATAAATCACCAAGGGGGTACCAGGTCCCGGTCCCTCATGACGGACGCGGAGGCAATTGGTTGGTGGGCGGAACGTCACCTACAATCCATTCAGGCAGAGCACATCTTCAGAGTGAACGATGTCCAGGCGGACTGGCTTAGCCACACCAGACTAGAGAACTCGGAGTGGCATCTCCATCCGCGCCTCTTTCACCAATTATTTCAAAGGTTCGGTCATTCCCTGGTTGACCTATTTGCCACTCTGGAGAATGCTCAGCTCCCCTGATTTTTCACCAGATTCCAATGTCCCCGGGTAGAAGGAGTCGACGCCCTCTGATCCCCCTGGCCCCCGGGCTGCTCTACGCCTTCCCTCCACTGGTGCTCATTCCCAGACTGATCAGGAAGATTCTGGAGGAGCAGGCAGAGGTTCTTGTGGTGGCTCCATATTGGCCCCAACGGACTTGGTTTGCCGATCTGACGTGCCTGTCCATCGCACATCCCTGGAGGATTCCTCAGGAGTCGGTCTCTCTCAACCAGGGAGCAGTTATGCATCCAGAGCCCCAGTGGCTCAAGCTAACCGTATGTCACTTGAGAGGGACCTCCTGAGGAGAGCCAACTATTCTACCAAGGTGATCAGCACCATCCAAGCCTCCAGACGAGCCTCCACCTCGTGGATCTATGATGCCACCTGGATCACCTTTGCTAGCTGGTGCACAACACGCCATCTTCAACCAACAGCCACTCCCCCCTCTCAAATCCTAAATTTTCTACAGGAGGGCCTTGATAGGGGTCTAGCTGCTAACACCTTACTACGCCAAGTAGCAATCTTGTCCATTGTGCTCTCCTATGGCAACCATCAGCCACTCAGCAGGCACCAAGAAGTAAGCAGCTTCCTATGTGGCGCCTCCAACCTGAGTCCCCAGGTTGTCCATCATTATCCTTCCTGGGATCTTGCCACTGTGCTCAGGGCGCTCACTGCTCTCCCCCCCCCCTTGAGCCATTACGTCATGCATCCTTACAACACCTGTCTCCTAAAACTGCCTTCCTTGTTGCTATTACTTCAGCCCACAGGATTTCAGAAATTGTGGCTCTATCGGTCTGGGATGATTTGTGTACCATCCACCCAGACAGATTTGTCCTCCGTCTCGATCCATCATTATAAATCAAAAATTAATTCATATTTTCATCATGCCCAGGAAGTTGTCCTCCCAGACTTTTGCCCATGCCCAAATCACCCGATAGAGCGTCGTTGGCACTCTCTCTATGTTCGAAGGGCAGTCAAGAGGTACATCAGACACATGGTTTCCCTTCGTCGGTCAGAGGCCTTGTTTATTGCTTCTTAACCAACCTCATTGGGTCAAAAGGTCATCTCGTCCACCATTGGGAGATGGATCAAGGCTTGCATCTCCCTGGCCTGTGGACAGCAGGGCAGGCCCGTTCCTTCTCGAGTGACAGCACTTTCCACACTCAGTGCGGCCATGACAGTGGCCTGGGCCACTCAGGCATCGGTCGAGGAGATCTGCAAAGAGGCAACCTGGGTGTCCCCATCATTATTTGTCAGACACTACAAGCTGGACAAATTTGCATCCACAGATGCGGCCTTTGGCAGGAGAGTGCTTCAGGCCATTGTTTCTGAGACGCATTAGGGTTGGGTTGTTATTCTTTTTTGTTCCCGCCCTTGGACATTTCTTTGCTTGGGTATGTCCCTTGCTTAGACTCTCCAAGCAGCGCACAGGGAAATGACCATTGGCTTACCTGAAGGGTCCTTTTCTGTGTGCTGCAGGAGAGTCCAATCCCGCCCTAAAGTTATCTCCTTTCCATCGGAGTTGTTCTTACTTTTCGTCTGTGGATGTTGTTTGGAAGGATGGAACATTAACATTGACTTGACATCAACTTACCTTTCGGGACCATGCCTTCATTAAAAAACTGAAGATACCGGGAGACCAGAAGGCATGGTCAAGAATTTCAATCCAGTCCATTGGGCAGAAGGACAGAATTTAACCCTTGCTTGGACTCTCCTGCAGCGTTCGGAAAAGGACCCTTCAGGTAAGCCAATGGTCATTTTCCCTTGAATTTGTTTAGCAAAAGCTGTGATCTAGAGATAGCAATTTTATATATAAATAATATAATATTTATAATATTATATATTATAAATAAAAATATTTTGCTAGTATTTAGTCCATCAGCTGTTCACTAATTAATGTAACAACTTGTACCCAATCAGCTCTGAGATTCACTGAAACATAGAATGTAATGGACAGTGCTTGTATCAATAGCTGCTGCAATGCTTATGAGTTGAGGATCTTTTTTCTTATATTAAAATTAACCTGATGCAGAAAGAGGATATAGAATTGATATTGGCCAAGTGGCTTATTATTAGGACACTAATGTACTTGAAACAGATACCAAATAGCTTGTACAATAGATGAAATATAAAATAAACTGAAGGTATGGGCTAGACTGGAAAAAAAAACTGGCTAGAACAAGCAACCAGAGGTGTAGCTAAAGAAGTTTCAATTCAGTCCTTGGGCAGAAGGCAAAATTTAACCCATGCTTGGACTCTCCAAGCAGCGCACAGGAGAACATAAGATTTAGTATTCAGTAGTCTGATTTTTTTTTTAAAAGATAATATATTGGGAATATGGATTGTGGAATATGGACAAAGTATGGAATATGGACAAAGTATCCACAATATGGAATATTGTGATTTAAAATATATATTGACATATTTATCAATATGGTGGTCTTTATAAATGAAGAAACCTTTGATAGGATTTAAAGTGTATTCCTTTAGAACCTGGGTCCCAAAAGTACAGTGGCAGAAATAGCAGGGCTTTCCCATCCTTTGTACCCTTACAGTTAATCTCCTTAAAATAAAAAGCTTGGGTAAAAGCCAGGAGGCTATAGCAGGTGGGATTATGTGGACTGCAGCATGTGGAACTATATTGTATGAGCAAGTGTTCTGGGAAAGTGTTTTTCCTTTACATAGAATACTGTGGGATCTCAGAATGAAGTCTTGATAATGATAAAAAATTAGTAGTAGAGTTCTGTTCTGTGCATGAGTGTGGTAAGATTTCAATAGAATTAATTTGAGACATTAATAATTATATTATCTTTCTAATATTATGCAATATTATATATTATAAATAAAAATATTTTGCTAGTATTTAGTCCATCAGCTGTTCACTAAACACAGGCACCATAACAGACTATTTGTTTTTTTTATGCACTCAGTGCAAATGTCTGCTGTTATAATATTTTATCTTTATACTACATCATGCTATAAGTATTAATAGGAAAATAGGATGTGAGGGATAATTTATCTTGGGCAAAAGAAGTATAGTACCATATGCTGCATCAGCACCCCTAGGTGCTACATTACAAAACTTGTTCTAGTTGAAGAATAACTTAATATCCAGTGACAATAAGATAATAAAGTAGCCAAACTAAATCAGGTTGCTGTTTTAGTAGATTTTGAATTATAGAAGTATTGCATTATCTAAGACTTAGTCAAAATCTTAGTTACGCTACTATAAAGTTTATTTTGCTTTTATGTACAAACTATTTTCCATTTGTCTTCCTTTTTTTAATGTTAAACCTTTTTTTTTTAGACTTCGAGACCAAGAAAGAAAAGAGGCAGAAGAAGCTAGTCAAAAAGAAGTAGAAGAATGGGAAAAGTCTCTTCTGTCTCAAGCAGCACCTACTCAAATGGAAAACATGTGGGAAATTCCAGCTGTTGGCCATTTTCTTTGTTTAGCACAACATATTTTAAATTTGCCTGAAATAGTATTTTATGAATTGGAACGCTGTCTTTTGATGCCTCAGTGTAGTCCATTTTTGTCTAAAATAATGACTTCTTTGTTAAGTCCTCCCCATCGAAGATCTACTTTGCATCGAAGACCAAGTTTACCTTACAGGACTTGGGAAGCAGCACTTAGACAGAAAGTACAACAGTGGTATACAGTGGTTGGGCAAACTGATAATCCAGACAGTTGTGCAGAAAAACTTGGTCTCTGTCCTCAGTTTTTCAAAGTTCTTGGAGAAGTCAATCCTTTGGAGGAAAAACCATTTCATGAACTTCCATTTTGTCAGAAGGTATGGTTGCTTAAAGGCCTCTGCGACTTCGTATATGAGACTCAAAAAGATGTACAGGATGCAGTACTTGGTCAACCTATTCATGAGTGCAGGGAAGTGATTCTGGGTTATGATTACTTGGAACATGCCTATGTTCACTTCCCACAATTCTGTGGTGCAGACGTACGGATTTATAAGCAAAAGCCTTTTCATGCCCCTGAATTTCCCATTTCTCCAATTAAAGTAAAAAGAGTACCACGCATTAAACTGGAGAAGGTGAAATGTGAGTATGGCATCAAAAGCAATGGGGAAATTAGATTTGACGCTAAAGAGCTGTTGCCCCATACAAAACAAGAACCTGAAAAAAATCTTTGCTTGGCAAAAGTTCACTTGAATCTCTTGAATGTCATACCAGAACATGAAATCAAATATAATTGCGAAGAAAAAACACATAAGGATTGTGACTTTACAAAAGATTGCTGTAAAGAAAATCAAGATAAAGGCATTGTTTCAGAAGATGGTTTGGGGGAACCTCTTAGCCCAGGAGAAATCAGGATTCTTGAAAACAAAGAAAAATGTGGTGAATCTTCAGTAGTCAAACTTGAGGGAATTCCATTAAAAGAAAACACACTTAAAATGTGCCAGATTCATGTGAATGGTAATCAGACTGACAATCCAGACTTTAATTGTCACAAGGTTGCTAAAGAAGTGACTTCAAAGAATCTGGTAGAACAGAAAACACTAATGTTTAGTCAAGTAAGAGCAAAGAAGAAGAAGAAGAAGAAAAAGAAATTGAAAGATATTTTGAATGAAAGCCTTCAGAGAAAACGCGAGATTCATCTCCACTCATTAAAATCTTATAAACCTGAGATCCAGAATAAATTACTCATGATAAAAAAGAAAGCCAAACACAAGAAGCACAAATCTGGTAAGATGACTTGAACAAAGCAACAGGGGGAAATAATTTTGCTGGCTGTTTTCCTATTTAAACATTTAATGCTCTGCTAAAAATTGTTCTGAATTTGATTTTCTTTCCAACCTAGACAGTATAGGTAGCATCCCTCCCACACATAAAGGAGAGAGGAACTCCTCCAAAGGGCTGTAGGAATGGAGTTCAGACCTGAAGATCTGAATTGTTTTTCTGCAACCATTCAGAGGAGTTCCCTTCTGTGCACAGAGGGGAACTAAACTCAGCAGGCAGCTTAGGAGGTTGCTTAATGACTGCAGGCAGGACTGCAGGATTGCAGTTATTGAATGAAGCAGTCACATGGGCATTCCACTTAATATAAGTTTCTCAACAACTGAGATTCTGATCCCAATTGTGGTCATAAATTGAAGACTAATTATATTAAGCTTTCAGATTTGTATTTTACAAAAGTAGTCTCATCAGTACTACATAGGCTACTAATGTTTCTTCCCTAGTGTTGAATTCCTCTTCCAATCCAGCTTTCCTCAATATGTATGTATGTATGCATGTATGTATGTATGTATGTATGTATGTATGTATGTATGTATGTATATGCTACATATATATGCTACATATAAGTTGAAAAAATAAGGAAAGAGTATGCAACTTTTTCTCACTCCTTTGCCAATCTGGGGCCAATCTTTTTTGCTATATTCCATCATAACTGTGGTTTCCTGACTTGTGTATAGGTTTTGTATGAGCAAAAGGACATCTTGTAGGATTCTCATTTTTAAACAATATTCTATAGCTTGACATGATCAAAATAATCAAAGGTCTTTCTGTGATCAATATTTTTTTCCTATTCTTTGGCTGTCTTAATTATCTAGAGCACCTTAGCAATAATGTCATATTCCAGCCTTTTCCAAAATCAAGTTGCATAGCTGGCCACCCCCCTTTTCATACAGGATTCTAATTTGCATTGGATGACCCTATTTTGCTACCATTTGAAATTAAGGATACTTTATGATAGTTTGCAGAGTCTACTACATTTTCTTTCTTTGCTATTAAAATATAGGTTGACCTTTTCCAATCTGTTGGCCACTGTGTATTCTCACAACATGCTGTATTTGTTGGAATACTTTAATTAGAATCCTTTCTAATTCTTCTTCTGTTGCTTGTCATATTTTTGAATATATTATTTCTATTTCTGCAACCTTCTGATTTGTCAGTGACCAGAGTATACGGATCTCACTAGTGATATTTTGGTACTAGAGGTTTTTAAAATTTGAGAATATCTTCCAAGGTATATTGGATATTGATAACTGTACTTTACAGAATTACAGTATACTCCTTTCATGTTTGTTTGACCTTCTTTGAATCAGTTGCTATCAGTTGAATAAATTAGTGTCTTCCACTGGTATCCTTTAGCATTCCAATTCAAAGTTGGTACCTCTTTCTCAATGCAGTGATGTTTTGGAAGATTTTGCTTGCTTTTCTATGTTTCCATTTTCAATGTCTTTACAGGTGTCATAATACTGCTTTATGTCTCTTCTAACAGCTTTCTGAAATACTTTGTCAAATTTTGTCCTGAAATCTTTGTCTTTCTTGGCTTTAATTTCTCTTCTCTTCTTGGCAATTTCCACTATGCATTCTGACATTTGCTTTTTTTTCTTTTCTTTAATCTTATGCACTCTTTTTTTCCATAAATCTTTAACAGCTTATTTTAGTTCTTTGCAAAGTTCTTCTGGTTCACAATTTCAAAATGATTCTGGATATTCTCTTTGAAAATATTGGGTAAATGATCAAAATCTTATCATTATCATTGTTTATGGAGATTCCAGATCATGGTTGTCCCAAAGGTGCTTTTTCAAGAGAAAACTGGACCAGAGGTGGGTTCCTATCGGTTCGGCCGAGTAGGTAATAACTGCCACACCCCTGAACTGGTTCTATTGCACAATTATTATTTTTTTGCGTGCTAAACTGGCAGTAATTCAGGCAGCAACCCACCCTTGAACTGGAAATTGGCTCATCTTCCCCTGAGTGGACATTCAAGGAGAAATCTGGGAGACATCACATTTGAGTGTGATCACAATGTGATCTTTTGACTAAAAGTATGTGACAGCCTAAACCAGATTGGAAGCAACACCTGAGAAACTAAGGAGGGTCACTTCTGGGCCTCTTGCCCTATCCACTAGCCAGCTCTCTCTTATCTCTGTTCCCTAGGCAGAAATTCTTTGTCCCTTCTCCGAGGGTCTTTCCCACATGACTCCATGACTGGAGTATAATTCCAATTCATTCTATTTACTAATATCTATGATGGCAATGTGTAGTTGTTTCATTTCATATTTCTCTGTTCTGAGCTTGTTCATGCGTCTTACATTCTATATTTCCTTTGTAATTCTGTCTTTGCAGCTTTGGATTTTCTTTTCCTTCCTGGCAACATCAGCAACTAGACTTCCTGAAGGCTTTAATGTAGCTACATTATAAACATCATTAACATACTGAAAGATTCTCAACTCTTCCTCAGTACTATGTTGAATGCCATCTGACCTAAGGGGCTCATCATTTGCCAATGTATTGTCAATTACTTTATATTGTTTATACACTCCCAATGTTCTTCACTCATCCACCACCATGCTGAGGTAGCACAGCAGACATTCCAGGGGAAAGAACCAACATTGTTAATAGCTGCTCAGAGTCACCTCAAACTTTCAAATGAGTGGCATATAACAGAATAGCATAGTTGGAAGGGACTTTGGAGGTGTTCTAGTCCAACCGCTTATTCAGGCAGGGAGCCCTATATCATTTCAGACAAATGGGTGTCCAATCTCTTCTTAAAAACTTCCAGTGTTGGAGCACCCACAACTTCTGGATGCAAGTCATTCTGCTGATTAATTGTTCTAACTATCAGGAAATAATAAATAAATAAATAAATAACTTATGGGTCTCTCTGGCCCCTCTTTTGGGGAACTGCCTTTAAAAGCAAAACAATTTCTTCAATATTTGAAGACCATTATTTTTAAAACTTCCCCATTACTGTCATAAATTGCAGCAATTAAACATCAATGCATTGCTTCTTTTGATCATTCAAATAATGTATTAGGTTCTCAGAGTTTATGTTTCTGAGTCATTGATAAACTTAGCTCAAATGACTAAAATTAAGCAAAATTCAACTATTTGGAGTTGAACGCATGAGCTTTACTTCTAGTTTCATAATAGCAGAAATTCTCCTTAAATTTTTGAGTTCCTTATCTGGCCCCTAAATATTGATATTGAGGTATGTTTTGTGACATATATGATTGCCTGCTTAGTTTTGATTAAAATGTTAAATATGGAAGAAAAAAATTAAAGCTGTGTTAAGTTTTGATTATCCATGTTCTCAAAACATTCACATGGAAAAGTTTATTTTAAAACAATACCATTAATAGAACATTAGTGAGCTTGACCTTCAGTAAGTTGAAGATCAGAGGGTAGCTTATTCATTCTATTCTATCAATCAAATAGGCCATAAAAGGAATATATTCATTGCAATTTGAACACCTGTAATGTATATTATGTAAGAATATTACATTGTATCATTTCGACATGACACCTAAGAGGAAAAAATATGCTTTTTTTGGTCATTCATTTGCTTATAAGAATTTACTATCTCATCTTTGAAGGTACAGGTTTATAGGTTATCAAATATATGAAATAGGTAATAAAGGAGGAAGTATAAAATATTCCAGCCAAACTGACTGTTTATTACCAAAATCAAACAGTAAGAAAACCTTGCAATAAAATGTTAACAGTGTGAAATGTTTTTAGTTAGTGATATTCCAGTGTTCCTTGATGTGTACTCTGGGAACAGCAGTATTTCATTAAAAATGTTGGAAGTATGCACTGAATGTTCATAAAATACTTCACCTTTATACACATGATCCCAAATTGCTGGCAAATTGCTGGAGGGGGGAGATTTTGATTTATCACTTTGATCAGCACTGGAGTGCCTCAAGCAAGGAAATTGCAATGCCCATGTCAATTCATAAAGCAAATGAAACTGTTTCCTGCATTTAAGCAAAATTCCCTTTTCTGATCACAAAGCAGTTGGAAGTAGAGGCACAGCAAGAAGACAGAAATCTGCTTCTCCAAGCCAAATTGCACCAAGCATGATTCCCACTCACAGTTTCAGTAGTCATACAGTTTTTAAAAATTAATAGAACACTGTCAGTATGCCATAGTCTTGAAAAGTTTAAAAATATCAAACTAGTCTCTCCAATCCTGCGTTGTGTTTGATTTTCTCTGTTGTCTCGCAATGAACATTCCTTGAGTACTAAATGCACGGAGGTTTTGCAAACATGAGATTTTTCCATGCTTGCTGATAATTTTCTTATCTGCGCCAATTTGACTGCATGATGTTTAGTGGAGAGGCAGCTGTATTCACTATTTAAATATCAAGAATGTTTAATATTGAACTAGAATAGCAACTAAATAGATCAAGAAGGGGCAGCCTGAGGTCCTCCAGATGCAATCCTAAGGACAAGAAATTTTGAATGTTATAGGGTAAAGTATCTGGAAGACATGAATATATTTTGTGCTTCTATCTCTTTTCAGAAATAAAATTACTACCAGCTTAACCTCCCGCATCACGTCTAGCCTATAATAAACAACAGCTATCCAATCTGAATCCAAATACAATAGTCTGCATAATATAGATGACCCTCCATTTACAATAGTTTATTTAGTGACTGTTTGAAGTTACAACGGCACTGAAAAAAGTGAGTTGTAACCATTTTTCACACCATTCATGGTACTAATTATGACCTTTAAAGCAGTCCATGGCTTAGGCCCAGGGTACCTGCAAGACCACCTACTGCCACCGGTAGCCTCCCACCATCCAGTGCGATCCCACAGAGTTGGCCTCCTCAGGGTGCCATCGGCCAAACAGTGTCAGCTTGCGAACCCCAGGGGGAGAGCCTTCTCTGTGGGAGCACCTTCCCTCTGGAATGAGCTGCCCCCGGAACTTCGTATAATCCCCGACCTCCGGTCCTTCCGACACGCCCTAAAAAGTTGGCTTTTCCAGCAAGCCAGCCTGGCCTGAACAAAACAAATTAATTATTGATCATTGTTAATTTTAATTCGATTTTTTTTAATGTTATTGTCAATTCTAATTGGGTTTGTTTGGGATATTCTATTTAATTTTTTAAAATTTTTGTATTATGTGTTTCTTTTAATGTTGTACGCCGCCCTGGGTCCTTGGGAGAAGGGCGGCATATAAATCTAATAAACCAAACCAACCATTGCAGCATCCCCCCCGTTACGTCATCAACTGACTCTTATTTATGACAGTTGCAGTGTCCCAGGATCATGTGATCACCTTTTGTGATCTTCTGACAAGCAAAAGCAGTGGGGAAGCCAGATTCACTTAACAACCATATTCCTAAGTGAACAACTGCAGTGATTCACAATTGTGGCAAGAAAGGTTTTAAAATGGGCCAAAACTCACTTAACTTAGCAACAGAAATTTGGGGCTCAGTTATCAGACGTCGAGGACTGCCTGTATTTATGAGTCAGCTTGTGATCTTAAATGTCAATATCAGTTATTACTTTTAAAGGTAGTTAGGATTTTCTGCTCCTATCTACTTTTAATATTCCAGATGGGAGAGATGTTGATTCCTTTAAAACTTTAGGCTTGAATACTGTCAGATAAGATCCGAATTGTGTATGCAAATAAAGAAAAAGAAGAGAAAGGACCTATATATACAAGAGAAGCCAAGAATATTGGTTTTTATAAAAATTATTTTTAAGAGATCCTTCAATATAAATCCAACATTACTAGAATATTACTAGTCTGAGAAAAATAAAAGAATGATTTTTTTAAATTCAAATCTTGAATTTGAATGAAAGTCTTATACAAAGCCTTACAATAGTAGGCTGTCTGCAGAGTTACTATGACTGAAACATTCTTGATTCCTATAAACTGTTGAAAATTAATTTTCAAGTCCATATTTTTACACATATGAATTTATATAGTTATATTGCAAATCTTTTTTCCCCTTTAAAGGAAAGAAATCCATATCTAAAAAAGCAGTTACAAAGAAAAGGAAATCTATTACAAAGCCTATTGTCCCAGAATTCCAGGTAATACCTTTTGGGTTTTATTTGGTTCAATAAATGATTTGAAAGGTAACTTCTACAATGTCTGGTTAATATCTCCCTCACTCTAAACAATACTTAAATTAACATTACCAAATTAATAATAAACAGAATTTATCCTGAACTAATCATAGAATATTTTATCTAGATTATAGAGATTTTTCTGAATTGCATAGGTTAGGATCCAGTAACCCATGCATGTAACAATACTCTGAGAATTGGTCTCAGAAGAAGATTACGTGGAAGAGAATATTTGTAGCTCAGGGTTGAGCTGTGGAAACCTTGATGTTGTCCAAGCTTGATTGTTTACTTGTAAATGTTTCACTACCACACTAGATACAGTGCTACAAAGGAATGGGATTTGTTCTCATTTTATATGCTAGTGGTACATCCATGAACACCAACTATCAGTCAGAGCACATGATGAAAACTCTTAACTCCTTAAAACTCCTTAACCATAACTTCAACTGGGAAACTGTGAACATCTAGCTTGATCTAGGGCTTTGGTCAAGTCCAAAACTGCTAGAGAATTTCTGGAATCCTGGCACTGAGACAAATAACCATCAACAGGCACTTCGAGATAAACAACAAGTAGCATTCAACAAGACAGTCAAAAAGGAATCACTATGACCAAAACACTTCCTCATCAGCAATCAACACGCAGATGAGCAGAGATTAACAAGTTTAACACTAGATCAAAGATCAAAAAGTAAACAATATCCCAAACTATGAACTCAGACAAGCAACCTAACAGTAAAGAACAACTCAACACCAAGACGATTCCCATCAACACTGTCAGGGCAAGCCACTAGTACAGTATATAAAGAGCGCAAACGCACTCTTTCTAGCATTGATGATGTTGCCTATTTGGATAGTGAAACATCTACAAGAAACCAACCAAGCTCAGAGAGTATCAAGGACCCCACAGTGTATTATGTATTCAATATTTATTATATATATTGATGGAGTGGTTATTTTCCAACTATGAATCCTTATATAATAATGTGGAGGCCACAAGCCAGGTCGTGATGCAACTGAGATATTCTGCCCTGGTTTTAAAATAGCTGGTCAGAGTCTGTGGTTATAGGCTAAATAAATTTAAATACATAAATTTCCCCCTTATGTGTATGTGTTATAATTCTGCCAAGAGGGATCAGAATTGGACAATTTGAAAATATTTTATAGTTGCAGTAGAGTTGGAAGGCCTCTGTGATGCAGAATAGCAACCACTCATACTATTAAAATCCCTCCAAACCTGAAAAATTACATCATTTTTTTTTCATTTTCCTGCTGGCTTTCAGCATCATTAGGGACAATATGTACCACAAAGTCTGCCCACCGCTTTTTATGAAACCCAAATGGCAATAAAACTTAAGAAACATGCAGCTATACTTCAGGGGAAAAACTCGTATGAGCAGATCAATGATAGGAGAGAATGCTCAGTGGAATCAAAAGCTAACTGGTGCAACATATATTCAATTATTTTGTAAATAATTGAGTGCAGTAATACTTATTTTCTAATAGATTGTGTAGCATGTCTCTGATTTTTAACAGTTTTAACTTTTTTCTCTTATTCCAGCTTATTTGCACTAATCTTGATGAACTCAGGGAATTAATTAGAAAAACTGAGAATGAACTCAAAGATATTGAGCATATTAAAAAGAAATCGGTATGTGATTTTTTTTCTTGATGCATCATATTAAAGCTATTGAGATCATTTCTTTTAGATAGCTAATCAATGGTTTCTCAATTAGATCTTCTTGTTCAACTGTTACTGAACAAAAATTCCTAGTGTCTTCCACCATTGAACATATTGACTGAGACAGTACAACATCTGGACTCCCTAATCTCTCTTTTTTTTTTTCAATCATGAAAAAGTTTACAAGATTTTAACTAGGACACATTTGGTTTCCAGTTAATTTAAATAAAAGAAAATATTTGGATATCAGTATTTGAGCATTATCTCTTATTACACCTTATAATGTTAACTTTAGCCAAATAAAACAACTTATATTTCTATATTGTCTTCCAAACCCCTAACAGATTGATCAAATACTGCCTCCTGAAAGATTTCAGAATAGGAAACATAATTGTATCACTTTAGTACATTATGGATTTTATGTCATGAAACTAACGGGAAATTACAGATAGTGCTTAACTTATAATGATTCATTTAATGACCATTCAAAGTTGCAATGGCACTGAAGAAAGTGATTTATGACTGTTTTGCACACATGACTGTTGCAGCACCCCCATGGGTCATATGATCAAAATTTGGATGCTTGGCAACTGACTGATATTTATGACGGTTGCACTGTTCCAGAGTCATGTGATAACTTTTTGCCATCTTCTGACATACAAAGTCAATGGGGAAGCCAGATTTACTTAAGAACTGTGTTACTAACTTAACAACTGTAGCTATTCACTGAATAACCGTGGCAAAAAAGGTTGTAAAATGGGACAAAATTCACTTAACAAATGTTTCACTTAGCAAGTAGAAAAGACTTCTGCTCAGCCATCTGTTAGGTTATGAGTTAACACTATAAGCTAATTCTTGTAAGGTTACTCAGAAGTAAGCATTTTTCTTTCAGTAAGATTTCCTTCTGTGCAAGTAAACATACAACTGAAATTCAAGTACAGTGATGCTTAAAAAGTTTGTGAACCCTTTTTAACTCTCAACATTATGGCCTGAAACATAATCTGTTCACAGAAGTCCTAAAACTGGATAAAGAGAAGCCAATTAACACATCCTGCGTGATCATACCGGATGGGCAGAAACAGTTAGAGATAAGAGGTTCCTCAGATAGCCAGGCTGTATCCCAAGAAGTGCTTTGTTAAATGACAATGATAGTCAGATTCTTAAATAGTACCTGGGAGCCAACTAGTACAGCTTGGAAAGCAATGAACATAAGTGACATTTCCTTCATTGTTTCTGATGCCACTTTCTGATGCCACTTTCTGGACTACTTGTAGTTTCCAGATGGTTTTCAAGGACAAGCCATATAGAGTGCATTATACAGATGTGGCCAAAAGTATTGCAACACTTCACTTTGCCCCAAAGAATTCTAGTTTATCATGGGATAAGTTGAAGCAGACAAAGTCAGTGGCCTCCATTTTTATTTCATAGTCCAAGGAACAAAACAGCAGACAGCTTAGTGTATTCTTGTAAATAATAAAATAAATGAAAAGGGCATGGCCATTTGGCCATGTTTATAACAATCCAATTGTGAGCTGATCAGGAATATATTTAGATGTAGGGCCCATTTATCTGTCCCTAAGCTACCCTGAACTTAGTGGGTTTTACTTTTCAATATAAATGTAAGATTTTTGCCATTAAAATATTTGAACCAGATTCTTTAACCTAAATTTAGATTCCTATCATATAGACTACTGCTCCATCTAGTCTTATAAATATATTCTGGGATGAGATATTTTTTAAAAATACTACTTCTTCATTTGTAAAATCCACCATGGTAAAGTGTTATGATGCTAGACTAGGAGCAAGAAAAGCTCCACTTCTAGTTTTCCCTGTAGCATGAAAATCATCTGGGAGATTTTGATCAAAGCATTCCCTCTTAGCGGGTCAGCGCAGTGGCTCAGTGGTTAAAACCCTTGGCTTGTCAGCTAGAAAGTCAGAAGGGGAACTTGCCACAAAGTCACACGGGGGGGGGGTGTTCACCCTCCACAGGCTTCAAGAAAGCCTCCGGAGCCTGGGGAGGATGAAAAACAGGCCCAACGGGCCGACCAGAAATTTGGAAATGATTTGTTTCTGCCTTCCAGAGGGTCTCCAGGGGGCCGAGGAAGGCCGTTTTCGCCCCACCCCCCAAGGCTTCAGGAAAGCCATATTTGCTGATATGGCAGCCCTCAATTTTGGCGCACATGCGTGTGCTGGCCAGCTGTTTTTGGCCTTGCGGAGCCAAGGGAGGCCATTTTCACCCTCCCCAGACTTCAGGAAAGCCTCCAGAGCCTGGGGAGGGCAAAAAACAAGCCCAACGGGCCAACTGGAAGTTTGGAAATATGTGCCATAGGTTCGCCACAGAGCTAGACCAATGCTATTTCCATCCCATGTCTGGCTCTGACCCCTGGCTGAAAGGGATTCAAATAATTTGTTTCATTTAAGATCAGGTGAACCTGCTGTGCAACCACCTTCTCTACCATCTTCCATAAAAAGGGAAGTTAGATTGGATTAAAATTGTCCAATATAGTGGAATACAACAATGGTTTCTTGAGGGAATGAATCAAAGCCTCTTTAAAAGACAAAGGAACAATCCTCTCCTACAAGAAGAATTAATAATCACCAGAACCCACTCATACAACATCCCCCAGCTGTTTTAATGAACCAGAAGGCACATGGATCTAAGGAGCAGGGGGCCAAGTTCATAGTCCTGGCCACTTTCTCAGATCCAATTGGTTCAAACCATTCCCAATTAATTGGGCAAGATTCTGTCATAGGCTTCTTCTCTGGACTTGCATGTAGTTAGCATCCAAATGGGAACGAATCCAAGCAACTTATTCAGAAAATGCTTGCACAAATTCCTCCACATGCCTCTGTAGGAGGTTCTCTATGGTCTCTTATCCAACAGGTCCTATGTCACCTGAAACAGGACTGCAGGGCAGCAATTTGCAAATGCAAGAAGGTTAGGGAAGCACCAATGCTTCACCACCCTTACTTCTAATTATTAATGACAATACGAACTTGTGTTCAGTTAAGTTCCTTATTGAGCATTAGAACTGCACTAGACATCTCCCATTTCATTTCACTCAACTCTTCCATAAACCATAGAGAGCAAAGGGATCTGTGAGAGTAGAGATTGCATAGGTGTGATCCAATCCAAATCTTCAGCTGTTCCTTTGGCGGAAACCAACATTTCAAATGGACTGTGCAGCAGACCAATAGAAATAACCATCAGCTCATTCTGATACCACTCTGGTCCATCAGTCACCAGGGACAGACCAATCCAATAAGTCCCATCTCCCTATAGAGAATCCAATTGAAATTGGGGTGTGATCTGATCATGTCAAAGGGGACAGTAAAAAAAAACCAATTTTAGATCACATTGTCACTGCTATGACAGGAACACCAAATCCAGAGTGTGACCATTCTCCCAGGTCCAGCTTGATGAACAAGATTTCACAAATGGGAACCTATGAGGCATGCCCCCTAAAAACTATAAGAGATATTTTGATAACCATTGCAACACCCCTGCCCCAGCTTCTCGGCCGATGCCACACTTGAAAGTCAGCTGGGCAAATTTCAGAAAGGGCAAAACTTCTTCTGGACCCAGGCAAGTCTTAGTAATACATTGCAGACTGAGTCATCAAATCATGAATGAGGAGGTCTTGTTATAGACCAATCTGGCATTCTGTACCAGTAGCTGGATTTATGATTTATGATATTTAGACATTATTTAGACATTTTATTGAAATAGACATTCATTATGTTATATAGTTTTAATTCTAATCTGCTTTATAAATAAAGTGACATCTTACAGTTAAAAGACACAAAAAAAGAAAAGTTGAATCATGTTGTAGTAATTTAGTTCTATATTCTTTTTCTACTTTAATTTTTCGGTGGAACACTAGACATCTCCTGCAGTAATTAATGAGAAACAGATTACTGCAAAATAGATGAACCCATAATGTTGTTTTTCCTGAAGTTGCACATTTTATCTTTATTGATTAAAACTTACTCTGTAATAAGTATTTTCATATTTACAGGGAAGATGGTATCATCGAAAGCAAGCTGTAAAGGAACTCCACTGTACTTTAATACGACTGCTAAATGAGTTGTTACCATGGGAACCAAAATTAATGAAGGCATTTCATAGAAACAGGTAATTAACTGAATATTTTTGGTAAATGTAAAACGTAAGAATTCACCAATCTTTTACTTGTTTTTAGATATTAATATGAAAAAATCTTACTATCTACAATGTTCCATCAAAGGTCTCGCTTAAAAAAGGACTATGATGACTTCAGACGGCAACCGGATCATGATAAATTTATTCGAGAACAGTGGACTAATGAGGAGAGTGAAATAAATATTGTCAAAGAAATTTCCAGTACATTTACCAGTGAAACTTCAGAACAC
Source organism: Thamnophis sirtalis (assembly GCF_051295495.1). NCBI lineage: Eukaryota > Metazoa > Chordata > Lepidosauria > Squamata > Natricidae > Thamnophis > Thamnophis sirtalis. Next base: position 73,725,971 of record NW_028261385.1, on the reverse strand, counting down.
ACAGAATTTTTTAAAAGAGACTATATGGATATGGGTAAGTACTTTTGTTACCCTGTGATTCATTGGTGCAGTACTGATTGAGTCTTCAGCTGTCTTACCAAAAAGAAATTTGATAACAAAGTAGTTACATGTTTATACTAACCATTTATTTTAGAATATTATGCAAATTCAAGGAACATTAATTACAACATAGTCTGCTGGTAATTTTGACAAATCAACTTATGTTGTTTCCCCAGGTCCCAATGGTAAAAAAAAGTTCACTTTCTTTCTTTCTTTCCCTTTGGGGAACAGAGGGATGCTGATAGGTAACTCTGACAAGATGTTTTTTCATACTTTTGATTGAAACAATTTCAGATTTTTAAACATATCTCCTATCTCAGGATAAACAATGAGATATCATCTCTGTTGAGTTGATTAAATAATTTCAGAAAATGCTTAAATATTAAATTGAGTATAAAATAAATGAAGATTTATAGACCTAAAATAATTATTGTATTTTTCGGAGTATAAGGCGCACCTTTTTCCCTCAAAAAAGAGGCTGAAAATCTGGATGCGTCTTATAAACTGAATACAGCATTTTTTGCCTCCCGAAACCTCGCCCCCTTCACCAAAATGGCCGTGCAGAACCTGTAGGAGGCTTTCAGAGAGCTCCTGGGGGCTGGGAAGGGCAGAAATGAGTGAAAAACAAACCATTTTTGCTCAATTTTGCCCCAGCCACCAGGAGTACCCTATAAGCCTCCTAGAGGCTATGCATGCAATTTTTTTGACAAAAAACGAGCCTGTTTTTGTGAAAAACTGGTCTTTTTTGCTCATTTGGGGGAGGAGGGGAAGCCCCCAGGAGCACACTGCAAACCCCCTAAAGGCTATTCATGCCTTTTTGGGGGAGGAAACGGGCCTGTTTTCGCAAAAAGTTTTTGCAGCGTGCAAAAACTTTTTTAAAAAAATTTGCCTCTTCCAAACCGTGGTGCATCTTATACTCCAGTGCATCTTATACTCCAGAAAATATGGTACGTTTTTGAGCACATCATAAATTGTACCACCAAAACATCTTTTGTTTTATTGGAACAGTGTGATCTGATGAATTAAGAATTATTGTTTGCTTTTCTAAAAATGCTTCCCTTCTTGATTCTTCTTTTCCTCCTAGAAGACATGAACTCGCCAGAAATGGACCTTGGTACAGGAAAATCCAGACCACTTAAAAGAGATTTGACGTGTAGAGAAATGCAGAAGATAGTGCCTAAATCTGTTAAACGCCAATCCAAGCAAAACTATTACCTAGATGACAGCACAAATGATTTTTTACCAAGGAAAAAGCTAAAATTAAGCACAAATGATGCTACCATCTGTAGCATCGAAAATGATCTGTCAATTGAGAGCTGCTTGAATAGGCAGATAGAATCTTCAGCTTCAGAATCATTGGACATGACAGACTCTACAGCATATGTACCACATTTAATAAAAGGGACCAAACCTATCCAAGCCTTGCTGGCTAAGAATATTGGGAACAAAGTGGCCTTAACAAGTCAGTTGCCATCAACGGTAGGTAGAAGCACTTTTACTTCTGAAAAACTGATTATATCAACTGTCAGTTCTTCTCCAATTAAACCAGAATTGACCTGCCAGACCAGTTCAAAGAGTTCTTTGCAAGTGTTGTACAAAATGCCAGCTGGCCATTGCATGCCAGTAGACTTGCACAATAATGCAGTGAAGATTCAGATGCAGCCTGTAGTTGATGGTAAATCAGGAGAAAAAACCACAGGAGAGAAAATCATGCAGCAAGTCCTTATTTTGCCTAAAAATTTTCTTATCCAGCACAGAGAAAGTAAAAGTGGAGCAAAAGAAAACCAACCCCTACAGCAAAATACAATTGAACAACACTGCATTTCTCTTCCACAGTCAACCGACACCAACACTACTTTAGTCCCCCCTATTCCAGCTTCTTCAATAAATGCTGCTACTACCCTTCTGCCTAACACAACTATTAAAAAAAATATTATACAATTGCCACAAGGGCCTGATTCAGTGAATAGAATTTCGCTGCTGCCCTCTGTCACTTCCACTAGTAACACATTAGCATCAGTAGTGAAAATGAACCAAAGCGAGACTGTAAAAATTACCAAGACTGTTGTTTCAGCTGCCTCCTCCCCTGTTGCTTTACCTATTGTTTCTTCAGCAGTTCAGACTTTGACAACAGTATCACAGAGTGTGACCTCTTACACCAGTTCCTCTCCACAAAATACTGCTGATATTAGTGAAACAAAACAAGAGCTGAAAACAATCTGCATAAGAGATTCACAGTCTATCCTTGTCAGGACACGTGGCGGGAACACAGGAATCGTAAAAGTGCAAACAAATTCAGAACCAATTTCTGGTAGTAACTTCTCTCCAAGTTCTGTTTTTACATATGCACCCCAACTTCAAGCATTTTTAATGCCCAAATCCACACAGTTATCAACTTCTACTGTTTCCGCTGTGACAAAAGCGATACCTAGCTTCCCAACGCTTGCCCAAATGTCTCCAGTAACAACTTCTATCCCAACTATTTCCTCTTGTGCAACTCCAAAAAAGGGGAAAAACACCACAGTCACATTTGGGCAGTCTCATAATAGTGGTGTGGTGAATCAAGGAGTGTCAAAAACTCTACATGGATCCTCCTCTCCATTCTTACCTTCCATGTCATCAAACATTGTCATGACAACTCCACCAAACAGTTCTGGTAATGCAGTGGGCTTATCTACAGAAAATGTTGGGCAGAGTTCCACGTGTTGTACTACCCAGGGTTCTTTTATTAATCAACAAGTCAACGTAAATAATGCAAAATATTCTGTTGCACAACCTGAAGTCACTTCCATTACCAGCAGAGGTCTGGGTAGTGCCCAAGTTCAAAAACTTATGTTAGTCACAAATCCTTCGCTTCTTCCTGTGTGTGGAGCTACAGGAGTCAACTTAATTCCTACTCCAACATCCACTGGTGTTAGTGCGCAGAAGCTGGTTTTCATTAATACTCCACTTGCCAGTATTCAGTCAAATGCAAATGTAACAACAGAACCACTTAAACAGACTTTCCCTCCTTCCATTGGTAAGACATATGTTAAAAGCACAGAGAAACCTCAGCTTGTCCTCCTTCCATCTACTGTGGGATCATCATTAAAAGTCAATACATCGCCAACTGTTTCTCAAGTAAAAGATGTAAAAATAGGTCTTAATATTGGTCAGGCCTTTATAAATAGCACAGGCAATGCTCAGAATGTTTCAACAGTTAACATTATGCAGCCTACAGCACCAAAAGATTTGGAAGATAAAAATAATCATAATGTAATTTTCCCATTATCAACCAATAGTAGTTTAGTTCCTGTATGTTCGAGTTTGGCATGTCAAAGCATTGCAGCAAAAGCAGTAAATACCACTACAGTAACCAGCAGCCCATGTTTAGATCCTACTTCTGTAACACTGAGTGGAGCTACTATTGGAACACGGCCTACTATTTTGGCAGGTGGAATGGAACCCCCAGCAAAAATAATACCAGTTTTAACTACACGGCTGTCCTCCTCTAATGTTGGAAGTACTATGGCTATATCGACTGTGAAAACAGGGCACCTAGCTTCATCTGTACTGATTTCTACTGCTCAACCAACAGTTACTCATTCAAGTTTATCATCTGCTTTTCAGTTGCCAGTAACAGTTTCCTTGCCTGGACCAGTGAATGGTGTCCCTAAAATGTTGCATACAGTTCCTCAATTGCCAGCAATTCCATCTACTTCACAATGTGTGTCCCATTCAAAAAGTCAACAATCCACACTAGCTCAGTTTCAGCCCGCGGGAATTTCAGCTGGAGTGCCAACAAATGGAAGTACTCCGAAACTTCAAAAAGCATCCGCAAATGCAAGTAAAGTGATTAATTTTTCTAATTTAGTTCCTCTGCCTTGCCCACCAGTGCCACTTAATGTAAAGCCAGTTTCAGCTTTCTCCTGTGCTCCTGGTACCTCTACAATTCAAACTGTTCCATCCTCACCATCAATAGTTAATAATGTAGGCAGCCAATTAAATGAATCCCATATCCAACAGAAAATAATAATTAACACCTGTACACCTTTGGCACCTGGAACTCAAATAATGATCAGTGGTACTCGTTTTGTTGTTCCATCTCAGGGCCTTGGAGCTGGCAGTCATGTTCTACTTATTTCTGCAAATTCAAAAATTGGACCTCTCTTGACTGTTAGTAATGGCCATGGATTTCAAGGTGTATCGTTTGCTGCTCCCACTCCCCAGAAGACTACACAAATGATGGGTAATTCCTTAAGCTGGCAGCCATCAAAACTGCCTTTAAAAAGCTCTACCAAAATTGTGAACTCTCTTGGGATTGCAAATCCTGTGCCTATTGTTCATGCTACTCCACAAATAATTGCCAATACTTCAAAGTCAGGCACTCCATCTTTTGCAACAACACTGTCTACATCTTTGGTAGCGGCCACCTCATCTTCTACTCAAACTAAGACAACTTTAGCTCCTGCAACTCACACTAGTACCTCACAGCTACAAAACAATAAGTCTGTATTACACCTAGATACATCTATTAAAAAACTGATGGTCAGCCCTGAAGGAGCCATTTTGAATGCTATAAAGACTCCAACTTCAGAAACTTCATCTCTGTCTTCATCCTTCTCTGCTGACCTTATTTCTACAACTAAGAATTCTGCTGTTGTCTTCCCCAGTTTTCTGAACTCCAACATAGGTGTCCCAGACACAGCTGCGTCTTGAATTTCACGTAAATGAGCCGTTGAAATATTGGGGCATTTGTATGTGTGCGTGTGTGTGTATATGTATAAAATTAATTTATAATTGTTTTTTTAAAGTACACTGTTTGAAACATCTGACTTATGTCCATGAACCCAAGGCATGTAATGGCATGTTTTGAGCAGACGAAGCAATGAAGCAAAAAAATATTTTTGCGTATCATTGAGAATTCATGAGTGGAAGGGATCCAAGATGACAGTAGATAGCAGCTACACAGTTTGCCGTTAACAACAAATGTTACCTGTTAACATGTTAAAACACCTGTCATATCTCAAGGATTTGTGTGCACAAAGCCATCATTGGTTTTTTTTAAAATTCATGTTTGATTGAGCATCATTTCGGTTTTCCTTTTTAAAAAAATGGTGAGAAGGTACTTCTTGAGATATCTTTAATAACAAAGCTTTTAAAGGCTTTTATTAAAGTGGGAGAAAAACTGTTCAGAGATATAGAAAGCAATGTTTGGTTCTTGGTTAGCACATTTACTAGGATCTGTTCTTTCTCATAATTTAGAAATTTTCTATTTTGTTTTCAAATGTTCCCATGTTCTATATTGATGTGTTGTAAAAATGCAATCTATGGTGTAAAATTGTACATAATCCCAATTCCTTAACAGTATGGACTAAACCATGTGTAAAAAGAACTATTCTGTCTTATTTATGTTTTGTTTACATAATGTATAGTTTTTTAAGTATTTTAGTAATTTTGGATAAGTGTACTGTTTAGCAATAATGCAGAAGAATCTGTATGTAATAAACAAAGTTGCTGTATTTCTGCTTCATAATACTCTGTGGAGAAAGGATATTTGTCAGTAAGATGTACATGCATTAAGAAATCAATGGAGGTTTCCAATATTACATAATAAGCACACATATTTAGACATGGTCCAATATAACATGGCATTTCCCCTTAAGTAAATGGCTCACAATTATGATTCTTTTTCTTCAACTTTTACAGCACTTCTGTATATCATTTATAGACCTCCTAAAGTGTTATACTAGCCATAGAACATGAACATTTGCTCACAATTTCAATGGGTTTATTAAAAGATAACCATTTCTGTTTGTCTTGATTAAAATGACAATGAAACCTAATCAGCTAATACACTATGATGTACAATAATGCAATAATTGTGAGGTAGACAATGAAGCGAGTTGACTTTGAAGAAATCCTGAAATTGAAAATATTACTCAATTATTTGTTACTCACCGTAAGTTCCACTATTCATACTTTCATTAGGATTTCACAAACAAGTACTTAAAGGGCACAGTTTGCATCATGTTTTTTCCCTATCCCTCTCCCCTTTTTTTGATGTATGTTTAGTTGTAGTTCTCATAAGACAAGTATTAGCAATGCAGTAGCCACCAGCCACTTTATCTTCAAACACAACCAATAGCTCTTGCCACTTGAAATCACCTCCTGTTCTTTGTTTTCTATTATATCATTCCAAATTCAACACACTTAAGTATTTATATCTGGAACAAATCAGAGAGAAACCAATGATTTGTCTATGGGTTGTATTTTTTGAAAGCAAGCTTCACATTGGTGGTTTGCAGCTGTACCTCTTGGATAGAATCACGATCTGCTCATGGCTAAATAAGTGGATGATGGCCATAAAGCACTCTTAATCTGAAATTTACTTCCAAATTTCAAATAAAAATAAAAATTAGGATTTCCTCTTGGATCAGAAATAGGAGCACTGTGGTTAACACAGAACTATCCTAGTACATAACTGTCAAACATTCTTCTCATTAAGATTATTTAATGCTGCTTTTAGGATTACATATTAATATATTCCCATAATGCCATAGCTAGCAATATATAAAAATCTTAAAAGTGTACTTTTTACAAGCAAGGATCTGAGATTTAGATTTTCCCACCAGAGAGGACATGGAGTGAACCTTAGAATATATCTCAGATTCATATGCAGTTTTATATATAGTAGACTTGGCTGATTCCATAAGGCAGGGGTGTCAAAACTCAAGGCCCAGGGGCCAGATCCATGCAACTCCCCCCGAGCACCATTTTCAGTGGCGGCAAGAAGCTGTCACAATTGAAAACGGACACCCCCAACACGAGTAACGTCAAGCTCACCACACCCACACTGGCCATGCCCATCCCAGCCGCCAAGGTCAAACACAACCCTGATGCAGCGCTCAATGAAATCGAGTTTGACACCCCTGCCATAAAGTAGAAGAGTATACAAGACTCAAACCTTATTTCCAGAAGCCTTATGAAGCATCACCCTGGTTTACCTTCTGATTTGGAATAGCACCTTCCAGTTTTCCCCACCTGTTTCCTGGGGTACTTCAGTTATCTTCCTCATAATCCTAGTGTATTAAAGAGATAGCCTCTTATGCCCCAGGCTGTCTTTCTGAAAATTAAATAGTAATGCCCTGCTCCCAAAAAAGGAAACAATATTTATATTATAATCTTTTGATTATATCACTAAAAAGCTTAAGAAGAGATTATTCTTCTTTGGCATGAATGGCAAATGTGGTTACTTAATATAAATTTTGAATTGATACAACGTTCTTTGCGACTTGAACCTCCTGTTTCTTTAAAATTGCTTTATAAATAACTAGAAGTCAGATGAGACAAATCTGTGGTGTCTTTTTCTTTAAAAAAAACTGGTGCCCAGGAAATAACTACTAATCCTTTCTTTCTTAATGCAATTTTCCAGATTTGTTGCCTCAGGTTTTTGCTAGCTGTAGAGGACATTGTAACTTGTTGCTCTTTTGCTGAAAGTGACCCAATTTAGATTGCTTAAAAGGACATAATGGGGAGAGAGTTTTATGTTCCAGATTCAAATCTTGTATGGTAATTTTAAAATAATGAAAAGTTTATGAATCTATAATATAACCAGTTAGATCATTCATCAAACAGGTATTCATCAAGCACTTCAATTACCCCTAAATATATAACGGAGTGCAGCTTAAGTATCTAAATTTGAATTAAGATTGCCAGATTTAGATGCAAAGTTAAATGCATATTTATTTAATAAAGCTATTTTTTAATTTTAATTTTTTAAAAGCTCCTAAATGGTGTACATGACTTGCAACAACAATGCGACACCAGTGCAAAATACCATGGAATACAAAACAAGAAAATGCCATCCTCACACAAAAGTTCATTGATGTTAAAATGGTGACAAATATGGAGACCAGACCAAGGGAAACTGAATGTTGTGATCTAACCCATAGTGTCCCAGTCCCAGAGTATTCCTACCAGTACCCTCACCTATCACTCACACGTAAGGATGTGAGTTAGCGGGAATCTAATTGCTGAAAGACAAACAAAATGCTAATAGCAGACTTTTAACAAATCCTACTGCAACAAAACCTGAAGAAAATGAAGAACATATTTTTAGCAGCTTTTCCAAAGTCTTTTCGACAAATAAAATGCAAACCTGATGAATTGTGCTATTTTTTTCATATTAATATTTGAATTGTTTGTTTTCCATTTTATTTTGGGAATATATCAATATTTTGTTGTGAATTATTCTGAATAGAGTTTTAAAAGTTGATAATTAATTAATTCCCATTCCAAACCTGTTCTAGCTATTCTTTCTCTCATTACAGGTAGTCCTCGACTTACAACAGTTAATTTAGTGACCCTTCAAAGTTACAACATCACTGACAAGTGACATGATCATTTTTCATAGTTATGACCGTTGCAGCCTACCCATGATCCTGTGATCAAAATTCATATGCTTGGCACCTGGTTCATATTTATGACCATTACTATGTCCCAAGGTCATATGATCCCCTTTTGTGACCTTCTGACAAGCAAAGTCTATTATTATTATTATTATTATTATTATTATTATTATTATTATTATTATTTATTCAATTTATAAGCCGCCCTATTCCCGAGAGACTCAGGGCGGCTAACAATCGAAGCGGGGAGGGGGTACAAAATAAAAAAATAAAAAGACGAACACATTTTAAAAACACAACAGTCATACCATCGAGTGGGAGATTTAGCAGCCCCAGGCCTGCCGGAACAGCCAGGTCTTAATGGCTTTGTGGAAAGTCGTAAGGGTGGTGAGGGTCCGGATCTCAACGGGGAGATCGTTCCAGAGGGCCGGAGCAACCACAGAGAAGGCCCTCCCCTGAGGAGTTGCCAGCTGACTCTGGCCGGCAGATGGAATTCGGAGGAGACCTAGTCTGTGGGATCTAATTGGTCTGTGGGAGGTAATTGGCAGGAGGAAGTCTCTCAAGTACCCAGGTCCGATACCATGTAGGGCTTTAAAAGTAACGACTAGCACCTTGAAGCGCGTCCGAAGACCAATGGGCAGCCAGTGCAGCTCGCGGAGGATAGGTGTAACGTGGGTGTACCGAGGTGCACCCACAATCGCTCGCGCGGCTGCATTCTGGACAAGCTGAAGTCTGAATACTCTTCAAGGGCAGCCCCATGTAGAGCGTGTTACAGTAGTCCAATCTTGAGGTCACAAGGGCGTGAGTGACTATCCGAAGGGCCTCCCGGTCCAGATAGGGCCGCAATTGGTGCACCAGGAGAACCTGGGCAAAGGTCCCCCTGGTCATAGCCGACAAATGGTGTTCTAAAGTCAGCTGCGGATCCAGGAGGACTCCCAAATTGCGAGCCCTCTCTGAGGGGCGTATAATTTCACCCCCCAGGCTGAGAGATGGAATAGCTGGACCATCTTTGGGAGGGAGCATCAATAGCCACTCGGTCTTGTCGGGATTGAGTGCAAGCTTGTTTGCTCCCATCCAGACCCTAACAGCCTCCAGGCACTGGCACATCACTTCAACCGCTTCACTGAGTTGGCACGGGGCAGACAGATACAACTGTGTATCGTCCGCGTATTGATGGTATTTAATCCCGTGCCGACGTATGATCTCTCACAGCAGCTTCATGTAGATGTTAAATAGGGGGGACAGGACCGAACCCTGCGGCACCCCATACTCGAGGGGCCTAGGGATCCATCTCTGCCCTCCGACCAACACCGACTGCGACCTGTCCGAGCAGTAGGAGGAGAACCACCGAAGGACAGTGCCTCCCACTCCCACCTCCCGCAGCCGCCGCAAAAGGATACCATGGTCGATGGTATCGAAAGCCGCTAAGAGGTCAAGGAGCACTAGGATAGAGGTGTGGCCCCTATCCCTGGCTCTCCAGAGATCATCGATCAGCGCGACCAAAGCAGTTTCCGTGCTGTAGCCAGACCTGAATCCAGACTGAAAGGAATCCAGATAATCGGTTTTATCCAAGAACCGTCGGAGTTGAAAGGCCACCACTTTCTCGACAACCTTCCCTACAAAGGGGAGGTTGGAGACTGGACGATAGTTACTCAAAATGGCTGGATCCAAAGACGGTTTCTTCAGGAGGGGTCTCACCACCGCATCCTTCAGGAGGAGCGGGAAGGATCCCTCCCGGAGAGAGGTGTTAACTATCGTCAGGATCCAGCCGCGTGTCACTTCCCTGCTGTTCGCGACCAGCCAGGAGGGGCACAGGTCCAGTATACAAGTGGAGGCGCTCACCGCTCCCATGGCCTTGTCCACTTCCTCAGGAGCGGCAAGTTGAAACTCAGTCCATAAACTCTGCTCAATACCTTCCCCCGGTACCTCGGTTGGCACTGAGCAATTGGAGTCCAGGTCTGTCCAAATCCGAGCGACTTTATCCGCTAGAAACTGAACAAATTCCTCAGCTCTACCTTGTAAAGGGTCGTCCGCATCCCTCCCTTTCAAGAGGGAGCGGGTTATTCTAAACAAGGCGGCTGGGCGTGATTCAGCGGATGCAATAAGAGTGGTAAAATGCGCACATTTCGGCGCCCGTATTGCCACGAGATAGGCTCTGACATAGGCTCTCATCAGTGCTCAGTCTGACTCAGAGTTACTGGCCCTCCAGCGGCGCTCTAGACGTCTCTTTTGGCGCTTCATCTCCCGGAGTTCCTCGGTAAACCAAGGAGCCCTCCTGGATCCGCTACCTCAGAGAGGCCATAAAGGCGCAATCCGGTTTAGAGCCCCCGCCGCCGCTGTGTTCCAAGCAGCGACCAAGGCCTCTACCGGGCTGCGGACGAGAGCATCAGGTATTTCTCCAAGCGCCGTCTGAAATCCCATAGGGTCCATCAGGCGCCTGGGGCGGAACCACCTAATCGGTTCCCCCTCCCTACAGTGGGGGATTGATTTCCGAAAGTCAAGCCTCAGTAGGAAGTGATCAGACCATGACAAGGGCAAGATCTTAATACCCCTCAAATCTAGATCACGTCTCCACTGCTCTGAGAGGAATATGAGGTCAAGTGTGTGACCCGCTGAGTGAGTCGCACCCCGAATTACTTGGGTCAAGTCCAAGGCCGTCATGGAAGCCATGAACTCCTGCGTCCCATCAGAGTGATCACCGAGCGAAGGCAGGTTAAAATCCCCCAGAACCGTAAGCCTGGGGAACTCAACCGCCAGCTCGGCTACTGACTCGAGGAGCAAGGGGAGGTCTGTTGCAACGCTGTTGGGAGGAAGGTACGTTAACAACAAGCCCACTTGACCCACAAGGTCCAACTTCACCAGCAAGGACTCACACCCGACAAGCTCCGGAGCTGGGCTCCTTCGAGGAACTAAAGACCCTCGGATGATGATAGCCACTCCCCCACCCCTTTTCTGGGGTCACAGCTGATGAAGCACCTGAAATCCTTCTGGGCACATTTCAGTGAGGGGGACTCCTCCCTCCGGGCCCAGCCAGGTTTCAGTAATATATGCCAGGTCTGCCCCCTTGTCTAATATTAGGTCCCGGACGAGGGGAGCCTTGTGAACCACAGACCTGGCATTTAGCAACAACAGCCTGAGACCAGGGCCCTGACTACTCTCGCCATCTGGCCTTGGAGTGGAACTAACAGGGCCGGAAGGAGGGATCACTGTGACATAGCGAACCCTCCTTCCCCGGTAATGGCTAGCCCTGAAGTCCCTGCCGTACCTGCCCCTCCCCGTAATGACCATAATGTTCCGGCTCATCCCTGTGCCCGTAGTCCCCACTCCCCCCCCCCCCCGGTAGCAGCCGCTCCTTCCAGCAGGCCATTTGATTCAAGCATTCTAGGACTGGGGTTGGGCCTGGGCTCCCTAGCACTTCTGCAACAGCACTCAGTGAAGGAGGCACCAGGTTCCAGTCTCAGTCCTCACAGACATACACATCCATTCACCCAAGCAATCCCCACGAAGTAAATCTGGGGAAGCCAGATTCACTTAACAACCAGGGTACTAACTTATCTACTGGCAGGGATTCACTTAACAACTGAAGCAAGAAACATTGCAAAATGGGGCAAAATTCAGTTAACAAATGTCTTACTTAACAACAGAAATGTTGGACTCAATTATGGTCGTAAGTCAAGGACTACCAAAGGAAAAGGGTAAACAGGAAGACATATTCTAAGAACAAAATGTAAGGATCGTTAAAAGTTTTTGCATCCTAAAGGACTACAACCATATCCTGAAAGTGAGTGTGTGCACATTTTATACCAGATTGGACAGAACTGAAGATAGACCATAATTTCAGATCTTATTTTTCTTTAGACAACTTGCAAAATTAGAAGCTATTGAGTTGAATATACATAGACACTATCAGATGACAAAGTTTAAATACGGGAAAAGTTATATTGCATCCTTTAATATAATATCTAAAAGATAAATTGCCTCAAATTTAACTTCTTGCAGTTTTCTTGGCATAATGTAGAAGTGTTTTTCACTGTTTTCTCCAAGGAAATTTCTATTTCCCAGTTTAGCTCATAGCTCTGGATTTCCCAGGTGATCTCCACAATCCTGATGAATTTTTTAAAGCAAGGTTAACTAAATTCCCTTTTTGTTTATGGAGATTCTCAGTCATCCAGGTCATGATTGTCCAAAGGTGCTTTTTGAAAAGGCAACTGGACTTCCTTGTTTTTCTTTGAAGATGTTTTCTTCTCATCTAAGAAGCTTCTTGGCTGAGAAGCAAAACATCTTCAAAGAAAAACAAAGAAGTCCAGTTGCCTCTTGAAAAAGCATCTTTGGGATTCCCTTTTTGTTAGTATTGTCAAGGATTCAAAGAAGACAGGTTTTTGGTTTTTTGTAATATTTATTATATATATAAAAATGCAATAGCATGCTAAGGTTAATCTTATATTGAATGAAGATATATAAAATGAAGATACATAGGCTATAGCTTCAACATCTTAAGCATTTCATGCAAAAGAGGACAGTTATATTTTCTTAAGCAAGTATTTCTGAAAATATTCATATTAGCTTGCGTTTTCCCTCCCAGATGCTCCTAGAAATTACTTGAAGTAAGCAAGCACTTAAGTAATTCCTCTGTTTATGGTGCATATGGTGGTGGCAACAGGCTGCTGGAGCTCTTATCATAAGCTGGTGGAGCATCTGGCACCTGTATCAATGAAAGTTGAGTAAGTTAATAATATGCAAAGAAAAGTAAAATTTCAAAATTCCCAGTGCTAATATGAAAATATTTCCGAAGAACAATCCTCCACCATTATCAATTTCCAGAGGCACAACTGTGCTACTTTTTAGTAGTCAATATGTTAAGGAGTTATGCAAGTAATATATTATTGCATGTATTCATCGATTGTTGTAAGCATTCATTGTAAGAAATAGTTTGTGTACTGGATGGTAGCTGGAAATGTTTGTTTCTGGTGTGTGTGTGTGTGTGTGTGTGTGTATGTATGTACTGTTGGTTGGTTTCCAAATTATGCTTCTCTGTTCATCTAAGATATAACCAAGTGTTTAAGTGAAAGATTTCAAAGCTCAATATTCAACCTTTAAATTTAAAAAAAATATTCCCAGGAATAATCTTTTACATCAGGGGTCCCCAACCCCCAGAACATTGCTGTGGCCTGTTTGCAACTGGGCACACACATGCAGCAGGTGTACATGTGTGTTTGCATGCAGCTGCACTTGCAGAAGCATCAGGCTGCTTGTGGGTGCTCCAGTTGTGTGACAGGTGCGCACACTGGCCCCTTGCACAAATGGAATTCCGTGCATGAATATTCGCTCACACAGAACCATCCCCCCTCACTCCTCCACTAGGCCACCAAGCCAAAAAGGTTGGGGGCTGCTGTTCTACAGAATAGACCAATAGTAGAAGTCACTAGTTGCCACAAGTCCCTCATTAAACCATTCATATTTATCATCGATATAACTAACAGTCCATTCTTGGGCAATGACTTTTCCTTTTCATCGACCTTGTATAGTAGACCTCTGGTTGTGTAAAAGAAACATAAACCAGTTACCAAGCAACAGAATGCCACTATGATACAATCATAGAGACCTGTCCAAATCTATCTATATCTTTTGGAGCACCTAGTCTACTAATTTTTCCATTGGACAAACTGGATAAACTAGAGAAAATAATAAAGTAATTGGATATAATTGACATCAAAAAGGACAGAAGCCCAGAAATCACTGGAATATTTCAGGTGCCCAGACTATCTTGTCACTGACCTCAAGGTGGCAGCTTAAGAAAAGGAATTTCAAAAATGAATTTAGTAACAGCATGAATTAGAACAGCATAGTTGAATTAGAATTCAAAGTTTTAATACAATTTCTTGTAAATTAAATGATTTGGCTAAGTAGCCAAAACTAAAAAGTAGTTAAGTCAGACATCCTTGTATTGTCAATCAAAATGTACAGTATAGTGTTTATATATTTTGACTGACAATACAAGGATGTCTCATTTAACTCATTTTTAATTTTTGGCTACTTAGATAAATCTATTTCTTTTTCCTAGCCTGCCTTTCTCTTTCCCTTGTCCTCAAACCACTGTGAATGTAGAAGATTACCATGTGTGAATATTCTAAAAAGACAACCCTGGTGGATCTGCTTCCCCAAACATTCATTCTTACTGTCAAATCCCAAAAAGGGAAAAGAGAACATCGGTGTGTACAGAGCAGTGTTTGCCTCTCCAGGACTATTTTTCCCTAAGCCAAAACCCAAAGGCACAGTCACAACATGAGGGAAAATAACTGCTCCATAGTTCATCAGAGTCAGATGAAATTATGCTGCAGTACAAATTTGTAAGTAGTTTACTAACAGGTAAATAAGTGTAATATTCTGATCACCATTGGATAATCGACAATGCTGAATATATTCAATAAAAATGGAAATATGTTTATAAGTAAAATGTAAGCATGAAGGGGCTGGATGTCAATTTTGCACAAGCTTTCTGCATACTCGTTTCCCTGAAAATAAGCCATATCCTGAAAATAAGCCCTAACATGTTTTATGTGTGCGCCTAATATAAGTCCTACCCCCAAAATAAGCCCTACTTAAGAGCCTGTGCAGCTGGCTTCCCACCCGTTCCATCTGGTTACTCGCAGTGCCATGGCCACAAGGCAAGTTGGGAGGGTGGGCCTGCCCCCATGCCCCACACTGATTTACCTTAGGGCCCCCACAGCCAGGTCATCCATGCCCCAACACCTGCCTCATGGCAGCAGCACTGGCAGCACTGTGCAGCAGGAGCCCGTGTGGTCCTACTTGCTCATGGCCGTAATGGAGCAGGAGGCTGAGGGTGTGTTGTGGCCGCGGCCCCAAGGCGAGGCATGTGTTGGGGCGTGAATGGCCTGGCTGTGGGGGCCCTGAGGTAAGTAGGGTGTGGGGAGTAAACAGAAAAAAGGGGGCCTCCTGTACATTAAAAAAATAAGACACCCCAAAAAATAAGCCTTAGTGCTTATTTTGGGAGCCAAAGGAAAATGAGGAAAGGAAACACGGGTATATAATATGTATTGTGTGACTGTTGTGCTCTCTTTTAATATGTTGTATTGTTTCTATATTGGAATATTGTTTGTCTCCCCCCCCCTTTTTTGAATTGTGAGCCGCCCTGAGTCCCCTCAGGGAAAAGGGCGGCATACAAATAAAGGAAATTCAATTCAATTCAATTCAATTGCCTGCTAGGAGCAATGAACGCAGACAGGATTTTTACTTCATTTTTAATTTTAGTATTATTTTATCCAATCTATATCCAGCCCATTTTCAATTATTTTAGGAAACATATCTCTCCTAACTTTTTTTTAAACTGACTGTTTAAATTGTACTCTCCTGAAGCATTTATCAAAAGTAATGATAAGCAATCATCTTACCACATGACTATAGCTGCTGGTGTATTCCCGCAAGGGCAATTTGGAATCACTGAGGGAGCTTCTGCCTTCTGAGGTGGTCAGAGAGGCCAATCCAAAATTCTTACTCTTTGGCACAAAGATCAATATTAGAAAGAGTTCAGCATAACAGAAAGGGTATAAATTAAGCAAATGAAAGAAAAGGAGATATGAAAGGGATCTTGAAATGCAAGGAGGAAAACACTGCAACATTAGAAAGACTTTTTAGCAAGAAGAGATAATACATTCGGGTTATGTTAATGCAAAATGATTAACTTTCCAATGGCTATTGAGTAACTCAATTCATAGCTGAATTTGTGCCCATAGTGTGGATCAAATGTTCCCAACCTGAAGGCCCATGTTCAGGTCTCTTTAAAATTTGGATGCAGCTCTCAGAGAGCCATCCGAATTTGCCAGCAAACCATAATTTTTCATATTACAGCAACAAGAATTTATTAAATATATTGTAAACATTATTTCAACATAGTCTTAATTAAATCAAATTTGAATCTAATTTGTTGTACCATCCCAGGCACTGGCTTCCAATTTGCTTCCAAGTATAATTCAAACTACTGTACTTATTACTGTACAAAGTATTTATTACTGTACTCACAAATTTCTACATGGCATGGCTCCGGCACATATGAGAGACTGCATTATTCACACAATTCCTGTCAATTACATCAGGTTGACCAGAGGAGCAGGCTCCAGATCTATTTTTTTGGGATTGTCATATAATGGGCCCAAATAATAGTTGGATCTGCACGCTAGAGTATCATACTGCCTTGAGATTTGGCTGACCCCAACACTGTTCCTCTTTCAGAAAGCCATGCAAGAGACTGGGAGAGTCAGGTTTACACTATTGGTGAAGGATGCATTGGGGAATCTCTTTGATTAGTTAAGCTTTTTTACACACACACACACACACACACTGCATTTCCATGTGTTTTAATTCCCGTTGGCTGCCCAGAGTTACATTGGTGAGATGGACAGCCACTTATTTTATTTATTTATTTAGTTGATTTGTCAATCGTTTACAAGATAATAGGTATAAGAATAAACATTATGAATGAAATGGGTACAAATAAATGGGGACAGTAGGACAGGGATGGTAGGCACGATATTGAGTTTATGCAACGCCTCTTACAGACCTTTTAGGAATGAGGTGAGGTCAATAGTAAACAGTTTAAGGTTAAAGTTTTGGGGATTTGACGATGTAACAACAGAGCCACTTAAATTGAGAAAAGTAAATAACAAAACTTTGAACACGATTGTGCTTAATTGGGTCAGTGAACAAGATTGTGGCTGACCCGGTTAAGCATGTTGTCTGAATGTAATTACAAAAGGATTCTTAAACAGCTCCAGACAAGAGTGTATTTCCTTTGGCAATGATTCATTACAGAATATTTATATGTACAAGGGAAAAAGGAACAACACCTGAATTATATGGTATGAGTTCTATGCAACTTGAGTTTAAAGAGGTGGGTCTAATGAATAAAGCAATATGAAAGCAGTTTATTCTTACCAAAAGCCTTGTATAACCACTGTGCCTTTTACAACACCAACAGCCAAGAATCAGTAAAACTGCAAGTACAACTATTAGAATTCCAATACCTGTAGCCCTGTTGAAATAGACAAATTGATCTAATTACTGCTAAGGATCTGGAATGACTATTCTACATTTTGAAGGTACATGCAGAGAAAAGGTGACTTCAAACTTTACAAAAGATAGCTTTATTATTTAAATGGACATAACATAACAGTTGTTATTAATAAATGCATAGTTTTATAAGTAATGTATTAATATTTAAATGATTTCAGAGAAATTTCCTTTATCTATGAAAAACTGTATGCTAGAAACTCATGATCAATTATGAACAAAGGAATAAAGATGGACTTTTGATTACTCCAATTGGTTCAGTACATGGAGACTCTCTACCAATGTGAAATTCATGTCAGTGTTTATATAACATGCTGAGACATTATGTAGTTAGGACTAGTGCAACATTCAAATACCAACCATGGGTTAAATTGTGGTTAAGGGTTACAAATGTAATCTTAATTACAAATCATCATTTGTCATAGATTTATTCATGTTATTTCATGTTCCAATGTATCAACTTGACTAGAGTTAGGTGGGGTGTTAATCAGTGGTGGGATTCAATTTTTTTACTATCGGTTCTGTGGCTTGGTGGGCATGGCAGAGGAAGGATACTGTAAAATCTCCATTCCCTCCCCACTTCAGGGGAAGGTTACCGCAAAATCCCCATTTCCTCCCTGGGACTCAGGAGGCAGAGACTAGATGAGAGCGGGGCCAGTCAGCGGTGGTATTTACTGGTTTTCCGAATTACTGAAAGTTTCTACTACCTGTTCTCCAGAACTGGTCAGACCCTACTGAATACCACCTCTGGTGTTAATTCCATGTTCTGTCCTTCAAAGGTAGAGACTGGATGCTGAGGCAACCACCGACTGAAGTTCGTCTAGCTGTAATATCTCTATTAATCTGTCTCTATAACTCTACAGAGCCCTTGTGATCTCTAGGCTGGAATACTGCAATGTGCTCTACATGGGGCTGCCCTTGAAGAGCATCCGGCGACTTCAGCTAGTCCAGAATGTGGCCGCGCGAGTGATCGTGGGCGCACCACGGTTCGCCCACATAACACCAATCCTCCGTGACCTGCGCTGGCTACCTGTTGATCTCCGGGTGCGCTTCAAGGTGCTACTTACCATTCATAAAGCCCTCCATGGTAGTGGATCTGACTATTTGAGAGACCGCCTTCTGCCGATTACCTCCCTTCGTCCCATCAGATCGCATAGAGTAGGCCTCCTCCGAATTCCATCCACCAGTCAGTGCCGACTGGCGACTACGCGGAGGAGAGCCTTCTCAGTAGCAGCTCCGACGCTTTGGAACGATCTCCCCGTGGAGATTCGTACCCTCACCACCGTCCAGACCTTCCGCACAGCCCTCAAGATCTGGCTATCCCGCCAGGCCTGGGGATAAGACCCTAATCTCGCCCCACCCGAATGCTGAATGAATGTTGTGTTTTATTGTTTTATTTTATTACATTCCACACTTTCTTTTTGTGTTTTGTCTTGCACTCCCTTCCTACAAATTGTAAGCCGCCCTGAGTCCCCTCAGGGAAAAGGGCGGCCTATAAATGTCAAATAAATGAAAAAAATGAAAATGAAAATGAAAGAAAGGTGTGAAAAGGTGTATGAAAAGGTGAGGAGGGAAATCCAGGAGATTCTGGCCTTGGTCAGACACTAATGTTAGTTTATTGCACTGTATTATATTATCTATTATAATATCTTATATTCAGTTATTGTATTTTTGTTGTATATGCTGTAATTTGCCAATGAGATGGTATATAAATGGCATACATACCAATTTATCTTATGAAATAAAATTATTTAGCAATTATTTTAAAAAATCAGTAAAAGTCTGCCAGTGTCTTGGTAGCCCAAACCAAGAAATCAAGAAG
This sequence comes from Thamnophis sirtalis, assembly GCF_051295495.1. Classification (NCBI taxonomy): domain Eukaryota; kingdom Metazoa; phylum Chordata; class Lepidosauria; order Squamata; family Natricidae; genus Thamnophis; species Thamnophis sirtalis. Next base: position 73,706,615 of record NW_028261385.1, on the reverse strand, counting down.
GATGAAACTGCTTTTATTGAGAATCTTGCAAATCTGATTTTTTTGCTGCATCTCCTCTCCTTTCTTATACTTTTGTGAATTAGGGAAGTGCTATCTCAGTCACTTACTAATGCTGTTGTGGACTTAAAATGTGTTTTTCCCTTCATTGCTTTGATAACAAAGCTCCCATATTTATTTCAGGCTCATCTTCCTTACTCTCTAGAACTAACCACTATAAAACAACCTGTAATCCTGAACAAGCATGGATAAAACTTGCATTTCTTGGCAAGTTTCTTGGTTTACCCATAGTTAATTCATAGTACAATCTAACATAAATTTTGCTATATATTTTCGATTCCACAACAAAGTGGATAGCAAAGTGGATTGTTACATGCCTCTACAATTCCATAAGTGAACCATATGTAGTACCAGGGAGTCAATATAGGACAAAGAAGAAAAACACTCATATCTATTGCCCTTTCCGCAAATGAAAAGTATATATTTCACATTGAATTCTTTTTTAATTGACCCAAAATGCTTACTCTTCTGCAGAAAGAGAAGTATATCCCTTCCCCTTAACATAGTTGCCATCTAGGTAATGCTGTCCCCTAGGCATCTTGCTTTGTTCAGGTCTCACCTAAAAAAAAAAAACAAATAGAGCAATGCCTGGTCTGTACAATATATTCCCATAAGATTTTTGAAATGAAATGCAAAAATATAGTCTTACTTTTCAGCAAAAGGTGTTTTGTTGTAACTATACTATAGCACAAGCATCATTATGCTATGTTCTCATCCCCAAGCTTCTGAGGAAATCTAAAAGTCTCTTTAGATGTTTCTGTTTTGAAGTACTAACGTATTTTAGGAGTATAAGACGCACTGGAGTATAAGACGCACCAAGATTTTGAAGAGGCAAATTAAAAAAAGGTTTTGCACTCTGCAGACCTCTAAAAATGGGCCATTTTTCATAAAAACGGGCCTGTTTTTGTCAAAAAAAAATGCATGTATAGCCTTTAGGAGGCTTATAGGGTGCTCCTGGGGGCTGAGGTGACAAAAATGAGCAAAAAATGGCCCATTTTTCATTCATTTTTTCCCTCCCCAGCCCCCAGGAGCACTCTGGAAGCTTCCTAAAGGCTATGAACGGCCATTTTTGCAAAGAGGACAGGGTTTCGGAAGGCCAAAAATGCTTTATTCAGTGTATAAGACATACCCAGATTTTCATCCTCTTTTGGGGGAGGAAGGTGCATCTTATACTCCTCCTTTCCACCAACAAGGTTTTATTAGGGCTATGATCCAGCAGGCTTTATCAATGTTGTGGTTGGTGCTTAGTGGTGGGATTCAAAAAAAATTACTACAGGTTCTGTGGGTGTGGCTTGGTGCGCATGGCATGGCTTAGTGAGCATGGCTTGGTGGGCGTGGCAGGGGAAGGATACTGTAAAATCTACATTTTCACTTCACTCCAGGGAAAGGTTACTGTAAAATCTCCAATCCCTCTCCACTCCAGGGGAAGGTTACTGCAAAATCCCCATTTCCTCCCAATCAACTGGAACTTGGGAGGCAGAGAATAGATGAGGGCCAAGTCAGATATGGTATTTACCGATTCTCCAAACTACTCAAAATTTCCGCTACTGGTTCTCCAGAACTGGTCAGAACCAGCTGAATACCATCTCTGTTGGTGCTGTGGTCAGGAGTGGGATTCCTGCCTTGGTGAGACTAGAAGACCTCCAAGGTCTCTTCCAGCCCTATGATTCTATGATTTCTGTCAGCTACTTCAGCCTTTTATTCTTCATCATTTCCAGTTGCTGAGAATAGCTCTCCATGGTAATTTTGTCTTGGGCCTTAAGAGAAATGAGGCACTCCACTTTCACAGAAACATCTCCTCCCATTGTCTCTTCTGGGTGCTGCTTTCTGAAGTGCTTGTTAGAGCTTGTGCAGATTGCTTATAAACATGGCCTTTGTGCTTTGGAAAAAGTACTGTCTTATTTAGAGAATGCTAATTTGATTCTGCCCCGAAGGCTATTTTCATTTTTAAAAAAAGTTTATGTGATGATTAGCTTGAGCATACAATGAATGATTGATTCTGTTTACATATTTCAAAGAGGTGATACTCAGAACATATGATCTGCTCACTGATGCAACAATTCAATTAAAAATGAAACAACTCACAGAAGAAGGGCCTTTACTTACAGAAAAAACTGGAGAGCAGCTGCCAATCAGTTCAAACTTCCTGGACAAATGCTTTCCAATCAGTATCAGAAACACAAAAACAGGACTCCAGGTTAGATTTTGCAATTAAATTTTGCTGTCAAGAGTAGATTATCCAAATTACAATGGTATCTGAATGTAAAACCCCTTTTATTTATAAACTGCAGAAATATGGTTCCCGTTATAACAGGTAAAAGGATTTCAGATCTTAGTTTTATCTGACATAGCTTTTGATAACTCTGGAGCAAGTGCACCAGACTAATGTTTTTACAACCATATCACACAATGTATTTAATGTGGAGTGGAACAAGTGTGTCTGTATAGGGAAATAAAATACATATAGACAAAATTAAATATCCATGCTACAAGTATCTCTCAACAGAACCTATTTATCTCTTTTTGCATGTTCTGTATACTCTTTAAATCTGATCCAAGAAGTGGCTCGAGCAGATGTGGAGATATAGGAGGAACTACCGTACGATGAAGGAACATGGAAAAAATGCATAGCTTGAATAGAAACACACTTGTTTCATTTTGTATATATCCTGTAATCAAGGAGGGGTAATGAGCTTTGTTAAGATATACTTTCTCTAATGTCTCAAACTTTTTAATGGATTTGTTTTGTTGTCATTTATATAAATACCCAAAGAAAATTAATCATCCATACTAAATCAAGCTGAATGGTTTAATCTAATTTGTATGACTTCAGCCTTAGAAAAATATATACACAGTTTGGGTTAGCCGCAATTACGCGATGTAAATCCAATTAAAGGCAGTAAACAGGCTAACATTCTGCAAGATCAGAATCAAAACAGCATTCATTCATTTAAGTTTCTTTCAAACAAAAATCACACAATTAAAAAACAGCAACAAACAAAAGCACCATAAAAATTCATTAGTTTTGATGATTGTTGATTTATGGGTACATAAAATGTTAATTAGTTTTAATACTAAATTTTAAAACACTAAAATTTGATTTCACAATAATCTAAAAACAAAAGTATGGTATTGTTTAAAAACAAGATAGTAAATTATGCACTGAAGTAAAATAATCACCAATTGCATCAAATTTATTTTTCAGAAATAAGGAACCTTACCAAGCTGAAATTTAATATAAAACCTAGCAAACAAAAATTCGGAGTCTTACCAGTTCCTATACATCCAGGGTCTGGCTGAGCTATGAAAGGTTTTCTCATTTTTCCTTAGGATTAGCTAACCCTCATGACTATCACGAGTGAATTCCTGGCAATGCAGCTTTTGATCACTATAATTGGCATGGTTTAGCTATAAAATGGCTTTTATTCCTTAGTCTAGCTTCTCCCCCACTAGTTTAAACAACTTAATAGTAAGTCATCTTCCTTAATCTAATGTTCTCCAGATTATCTGTCTGGGCATTTTGGGAGATAAATTCCCAAGACACCTAGAGAAAACAAGCTGAAGAAGGTTGTGTTGATCTTATAATATGGTTGCCACTATTACTACTGGCTGCAAGTAGCCTAAACTTGCTTTCTTGTTGTTTTAATCTATTGGTTCTGATTTTTTAGGGTCCCCAATGCCACGGCCCACTACCACCAGCCCATCACTCATGTGGCCCAATTCCCCAGCCCGGTTCCCCACTCCCTCCCAGCTAGGCTGCCAAGCTGCAAAGGTTGGGGACCATTACTTTAGGGCAATGATTCTCAAGGTGGGCTATATTTCTAGGGGGGGCACAGTCTTTTTTAAGATACAGTTTAGCTTCATAAACAGGGAAAACCATAAAGTACCCTTCCCTGGCTAACAGGGACTATAAAGGGGTGGTTTCAGAGGTAAATGAGGGAGCTATGAACAAAAAAAGGTTGAGAACCCCTGCTTTAGGGTATATCAACTCATTTTTCCACATGACCAACTTTCAGATATTTGAAGACTGCTTCTGTATCTCCCCTCAGCTGTCTCTTCCCTAAATTATACATATCCAATTCCTCACAAGGCTTATTTCCAGGCCTCTTACAATCTTTATAACCAACGTGTCACTGTCTGTTTTGAACTGTGGCGTTCAGAATTGGACACTGTACTCCAACTGGGACTAACCAGTGGATGGACAGAAAGAATTATGTTCTGTGATCTGACAGTATTCTCTTTATATCAGCTACTTATTAGCAGATTACAAAGAGCAATCATAAAGCAGAGGATCCAGGATTCCTGAATGTATTGGACTTTATTCTAGGTGGATAGAACAACCTATCTTGAAGAGGGGCTGTTGTAGGGAAAATAGGTGGAATGTCAGCGTTCCAAATATCATGCAGAATTAAATCAGAGTCCAAGGCAGAACTATCCTTAAAGTTCCAATTTAATAAGACAGACATGTTGGCATCGTACTGTGGAATCCCAATTCTGGCAGTTACATCGGATTCCCACCCAGTTGAAAGTTCATGATCTTGTCCCCACACCCACAAATCCATCACATGATCCAATCTTCTTCTTCCACGCTGGCATCTCCACCCAGCTGGTTCCGGTCAGGAGCAGAGGTGCGGATAGAAAAGAATGACAACAACACATTCCACAATTCTACTCCTTTCTATTCCCCCCTCCCAACAACTATGGTAATGAAATAGTGAGAAAGTGTGGCAGGCCAAAGATCCTAAAAGGGATATAACTGCAGGCCTGACATGGAGACCCCTAACTGTGCCACTTTTGACTCCTGAATTAAAGATGGGATGCAAAACAAACAAATACATCTAAGTTGCAAGACTCCACTTCTGTCCACTGGGAGTAAGTTCAACTGAATAACAGACATTTCTCTATAACTCGGGTGTCAAACTTGCGGTGTCACATTGCCATCACGTGATATTTTGCGATGGTTTTTTCCCTTTGCAGACTGGGGTGGGCGTGGCTTGCGCATGGCACATCTGGCCCACAGGCCACCAGTTTGATACCAGTTTAATATTTGATACCAGTTTAAATTATTAATTAATTCAGTTTTAACTGCTGCCCCTTGCTGTTGAAGTGACTCCAGTCAGCTATATCGTCTCTTTGCACAGATGATCATACATAAGATGAAAACACAAAGGTTTTGAACAACTGAGTGGCCGATTGGGACCATTTTCAGTTCCTGAACTTTTAGTATGAGCTCTGGGAGTTGGCATTAATGTTCAAAAAAGAATTTCCTCATTGGGTAGTGCTTATGGTACTGTTGAAAGCCTTTTGTGTTTCACAACTCTCATAAAAGAATGTGGACCAGATATGGTTTACGTATACATAAACAGTTCTTTGTCAATGTTAACAGCACATAGTCACAAATAACCCATGTGACAATATAACTAATACGTTCATATCTTGCCAGGGGCTGATTTAACATTCAGAGAATTTAAGATTCTAAATGTCAGTGGTCTGCTTTTCTTAGATGCAGGGAGAAATCACTATCAACGCAAAGTCAACCAAATTGACCACTTCATAAGTGGGAGCATAATATTGAATTATTCAACCTGATCTTAGGTTGAAGACAATTAACAAGGCAATTCCATGCCTACTCTGAGGTAAACTACACTAAGATCAAAAGGAGGTATTCCTGTGATGGCTAAGAGCACCAGTGTTTCTGCAAAAGATCCCCATGCAGCCTTTCCTCAATTTTTTAAGAATACATTCCCTTTAATTCTAAAAAAGGAAATGGAAATTCTTTTGATAGTTAACCTACATCATTGTTAGTGTCTGGCAGCTTTTACCATACCAGGAAGAATCAACCAATTTATATCTAATATTGGAGATGTGAGTACATCATCCATGAAACTATTAGAAAAAAAGACTGATAACTTGTTACTGAGATTAGGGCGCTTGAAATTGTGATTTTATTTATTTCAAAATGACCGGTTTAGTTCAATGTAGTAGCTGTCTTGCACCTATCTTTTGCAGTACTCTTTTCAAATTTGGATACTGTCCCCTTTGTAAACAAATTACTAGTCTACATAGACAGATTACCTATCTAGAATCTCTAATGTGTGCTCTCCAAGAAGAAATTAGGTGTCCAATTCAGCCATTCCACTCTACGGAGATGCCACGCTATCAGCCCCCCCCACCGCAAAGATCCCGCAGGAGAAGAGCAGTCTGGCCAACTGTGGGATCTGGCAGGGTGAGAGCTGTGAACCATAAACACAAAGCTTTTGCTGTGACCCAGCATAACAGATATAGCGCCCTTGCTGATCCTAATGGGGACACTAAAGAGACAGGTCAAGGTAGTTGTGATAATGATGACTCAAATAAGCAGGGGATCGTGGTCCAAAATGAAGAACTTACTTCAGAAAGGCAAAATGGGGAACCAAGTATCACATCTGTCGCACAAGAAGAGCAAGGTATGCAAAAAGAGAAGTCACCTTCTGGTTGGTGATTCAATCATAAGGGATGTAAAATTAGGAAAGGATATGAAGGTTTTAAAACAGTCAGGTGTCTGCCAGGTGCTACTGCCAGCAGAGACAAGAAGCGTATTCTTAAGATAGTCAAGAATGCAAGTAAGGACTGTGATGTTGATACTATTATACATCTTGGCACAAATGATCTGTCCCAAAAAGATGTACTTTCTGTGAAGAATGATTTCCAGAGCTTGGGGTATGAAGTTAGTAGTGTAGGTTGTAGGCTTATCTTTTCAGAGGTTTTACCAGTACATAAGAAACAAAAAGGGAAGGGCCAGTGTGTAGCAGTGTTTAATGTGTGGCTAAAGGAGTGGTGTAAAAGGGAAGGCTTTGGTTTTATTAGTCATGATGTCTGCAGCTGGTCCAATGAAAAACTGTACAAAAGAGATGGTTTGCATCCATCCAAGAAAGGGACTGAGTTACTTGGCATTAAATTCACATATTTTCTGAATAAACATTAAACTGAAAAGTGGGGACAGAGAATTAATTGATACAGAACATTTCTGTCCCCAGCAATCTAAAATAAATCGGGTTATCAGTGCATGTAACAAAGATTTGTGCAGGTAAGATTATCACTTCTGCTGTCAAGCAAAAACCAAGCATTTAATAGTGACTGCCATACCGTGTGCATGAATCATACAAGTGGCAAGAAAATAGGGGCAGTCAGACATGACACAGGTTATGAAGACAGTAAACACAGGGTCAATCAAAATGCACTCAAATGTCTATATACCAATGCACAGAGTATGAGGAATAAACAGGGCGAATTAGAAATTCAAGTAAAAGAGGGCAGATACGATATTGTTGCCATTACAGAAACTTGGTGGGATGAAACCGACAAATGGAACATACAGCTAGAAGGATTTAAATTATTTAAAAGAAATAGACCAAATAAAAGAGGAGGTGGAGTTGCACTATATATAAGAAATAATTACCTCTCTACAGAAATAGAGCACAACAATGATGAGAACTATCTTGAATGCATTTGGGTCAATATTAAAGGTTGGGGGGGAAATGACATTGCCATAGGTCTATACTACAGGCCACCCAACCAAGCAGAGGAAGTAGATGAACCTTTTGCTAGTCAGCTAACTAAGGTATATAGGAAGCACACCACAATAGTAGTGGGGGATTTTAACTACCCTGACATCAACTGGGAAACAAACTCTGCACCAAGTGGAAGATCCAACAGGTTCCTAACAAACCTAGCAGACAACTTTGTTTCCCCAAAAGTATAGAAGGGAACAAGGGGATCAGCCATATTAGACTTGATTCTCACTAACAGAGAGGAAATGATAGAAGGTGTTGAAGCCACAGGAACCCTGGGGCAAATGACCATGCAATATTGGAATTCAACATTAAGCAAAAACAAGTAGTAGAACAAAGTGAAACTAGAGTCTTGGACTTTAAGAGAGCTAATTTCAATAAACTTAGAGAGAGCTTGGGAAAAATTCCATGGATGACAATCCTCAAGGGGAAAACAACTCAAGAAGCTTGGAAAATTTTGAAAAATGAGATTACAAAAGCCTACTCTAGCGCAATACCAATGAAGAAGAAAAATAACAGCTCCCAAGAGAAACCAGCATGGCTGCATAAAGAACTCTCTGACAAATTGAAAGACAAAAAAGATAAGTATAAAAAGTGGAAAGTGGGGGGACATAACTAAGGCAGAATATCAGCAAATAGCCCGAGTATGTAAAGATGAAGTGAGAAAAGCTAAGGCTCACAATGAAGAACAGCTTGCCACAAAATTAAAAAATAACAAAAAAAACTTATTCCAACATGTTAAAAACAAGAAAAAAGTTAAGGAAACAATTGGTCCATTGCTGGGAGAAAGTGGCAAGAAGGTGACAAGCAACAGGGAGAAAGCAGAACTATTTAACTCATGTTTTGCATCTGCCTTTACACAAAGGGATAAAACAGTTCAACCTATCAAAAACAGCACCACAAAAATCAGATTAGGAACACAAGCTGAAATAGGGAATAAAATGGTAAGTGAGCACTTGTCTACCCTAGATGAGTTCAAATCACTAGGACCAAGTGGATTACACCCCAGGGTTCTGAAGGAACTGGCAGACAAGATCTTAGAACCACTCAGAACTATATCTTTCAGAGATCCTGGAGCACTGGGGAATTACCAGAGGACTGGAAAAGAGCTGATGTGGTTCCCATCTTCAAAAAAGGGGAAAAAAACAGATCCAGGAAACTACAGTCCTATCAGCCTGACCTCAATACCAGGAAAGATTCTGGAAAAGATAATCAAGCAACGAATTAGCGAACATCTAGAAGCAAACAAATAGCCAAAAGCCAACATGGGTTTGTCAAAAACAGATCATGCCAGACTAATCTTATTGCATTCTTTGACAAAGTAACAAAATTAGTGGACCAGAGGAATGCCATCCATATAATTTAGTTGGACTTCAGTAAGGCTTTTGAAAAGGTAGACCATAACCTACTACTAGATAAAGTAGAAGAATGTGGGTTAGACAGCATCACCACCAGATGGATTTGTAACTGGCTGACCAACCGCACTCAACGTGTAGTCCTCAATGGAACTGCATCTTCATGAAGGGAAGTATGCAGTGGAGTACCACAAGGCTCTGTTTTAGGCCCAGTACTCTTTAACATCTTCATCAATTATTTAGATAAGGGAATAAATGGGGAACTCATCAAATTTGCAGATGACATCAAGCTGGCAGGAATAGCCAACACTCCAGAATATAGACTAACGATACAGAAGGATCTTGACAAACTTGAACATTGGGCACTATCTAATAAAATGAAATCCAATGGTGAAAAGAGTAAGGTTCTACATTTAGGCAACAAAAACGAAATGCACAGGTACAGTATAGGTGATACTTTGCTCAACAGTAGTAACTGTGAAAGGGATCTTGGAGTCCTAGTGGACAACCATTTAAATATGAGTCAGTAGTATGCATTCAGTTTTGGTCACCATGATGTAGAAAAGATGTGAAAACTCTAGAAAGAGTGCAGAGAAGAGCATCTAAGATGATTAGGGGACTGGAGACTAAAACATATGAAGAATGGTTGCAGGAACTGGGTATGTCTAGTTGAATGAAAAGAAGGACTAGGGGAGACATGATAGCAGCGTTCCAATATCTCAGGGGTTGCTACAAAGAAGAGGGAGTCAAACTATTTTCCAAAGCACCTGAGGGTAAAACTAGAAGCAATGGGTGGAAACTAATCAAGGAGAGAAGCAACTTAGAACTGAGGAGAAATTTCCTGATAGTTAGAACAATTAATCAATGGAACAGCTTGCCTCCAGAAGTTGTGAATGCCCCAACACTGGAATTCTTTAAGATGATGTTGGATAGCCATTTGTCTGAAATGGTATAGGATTTCCTGCCTAGGCAGTGGGTTGGACTAGAAGACCTCCAAGGTCCCTTCCAACTCTGCTATTGTATTGTATTGTATTGAGAAATAAATTTATGAATGTCTAAGAATATTTTTTTAAACTATACAAGTTATAGGTTGTTCTCAACTTAATACTACAATTGAGCCCAGAATTTATGCCACTAAGTGGGAAATTTGTTAAGTGAGTTTTGTCCCATTTTACAATTTTTCTTGCTATGTGTCAAGGCTGCTTCACTCAGAAACCAAGAAAGAAACTACTCAACTCCATTTTGCAGAATTAAGTGTGCTTTTACTGGTCATGTCGCACCGATACAGGGTTAATAATCTTTACAATTGGAAACGGACCGACATAATTAGGACCTAGTTTTTTAGACTTCTGGGTGGTTTGGAAAAATTTGGTAGACAAAAATACATGATCTCCAATCTTGTATTTCCTTCGCTTAGTCCTCTTCTTGACAGCCTGTTTCTTGTGCCAAGAGCCAAGGTGGCGCAGTGGTTAAAATGCAGCACTGCAGGCTACTGCTAGATCAGCAGGTCAGCGGTTCAAATCTCACTGGCTCAGGGTTGACTCAGCCTTCCATCCTTCCGAGGTGGGTAAAATGAGGACCCAGATTGTTGGGGGCAATATGCTGACTCTCTGTAAACCGCTTAGAGAGGCCTGAAAGGCCTATGAAGCGGTATATAAGTCTACTGCTATTGTGTGCTCAATGAGCAGCATCCAACGCCTTGTATGCCAAAGGCCAGATTTTGCGGAGTTAGTCGCTCCATTCTGAAAGGGACAGGACTTGCGGCTTTTCTCGTGGCACCTCCAGAACAGGTACAAAATCATGGCCAAACATTACTTTAAATGGTGTAAAACCCGTGCTGCTGTGCACCAAATTGTTTTAGGCCACTTCAGCATGAGGTTAAAAACTCAACCCAATTATCTTGTTGATAATTAATGAAACATCGGAGGTACTGTTCCAAAACAGAATTTGTCCTTTCACAAGCTCCGTTAGTGGGCGGAGCTTAGCCCCTGGGCGGAGCCAATCAATTTCAAAAACTCCTTCCAAAATAAGGAGGTGAATTGGACCCTCCTATCAGAGAAAATGCGGTCTGGTACACCATGCAGGCGATATACATGTGTAATAAACAATTTAGCCAAGGATTTAGCTGACGGAATTTTGGAGCACGGAACAAAATGAACCTGCTTGGAAAATAAGTCTGTAACGATCCAAATCACAGTATTTCCTTGACTTTCTGGTAATTCCACAATGAAATCCATAGATATTTCCTTCCATGGTGCCTCTGGATGGGCTACGCTTTGGAGCAGGCCCTGGGGTTTCCCTGGTGGGCGCTTCGCAGCAGCACATGTGGGGCAACTGGCCACATAGGACTCAATGTTCTTCTTCAATGACGGCCACCAAAATTGCCTTTTAATGAGATGCAGAGTTTTCACGAATCCAAAATAGCCTGCCATGCATGAATCATGGGCCCATTGTACAACCAAAGTTCTAATGGCAGCAGGAACATACAATTTAGCCCCTATCCAAGGTAGACTGTCTTTCATGGTACACTCATTCGAATGATGTTTAAACCACTCATCAGACTCAAGGTTTTCCTTGAGTTTGGAGACAAGGTCCTTTGTGACCTCAAAATTAGAGCTGCTCTGGCTTCTGGTGACCACCGGAGCAGCAAGATTCTTCGCTGGGATGACTGGGTGAACCACGCTAAGCTTTGAGCTCTTGTATTGAGGGAGTCTAGATAGAGCATCTGCCATAAAGTTCTTTCCCCCCTGCAATATACTTTAAAGTGAAATCAAACCTATTAAAATGTTGTGCCCATCTCATCTGTTTGGGGGATAATTTCTGGGTTTTTTTTAACGCCTCCAAGTTCTTATGGTCAGTCCACACCTCAAAACGGCAGCAAGACACCTTGGTGGCGCAATACTGGAAGAAGGAAGACTTGCCTACAATCCAAGAATGGACATTGAAAGTCACAAACTTACCCCTTCCCCTGGTAACCTTAGTCCAAAGTCCAATCAGTACACCCCCACAGGTGTCATGTGGGAGACATCTTCGAAAAGCATCATCAGGCTGGTATGCTGGACAGTTGGTCTGGGCGGCAAATCCTTTATCTGCAGCATGTGCAGTAGATGGTGAGAACACCTCCTTTGTACAATCCTCCTGTGCTGACATTTCCCCACCCACATTCAATGCCCCCCCGTCCCCGTTTCAATGGCAGCCGAAAGCAAGCAGCAAAACAGAGGCTGACACTATGTTTGTTAAGTGAATCACTGCAGTTGCTAAGTTAGTAAATGAATCTGGATCCCCCATTGACTTTGCTTGTTAGAAGGTTGCAAAAAATGATCATGCACACGCTCATTGGGGCCCCAACCCGGAAGGAGCTGACCAGGGAGAGTGCTGGACAATGAACTCTTGGTTTCTGGCATGGGCATGCGTGCTAGCCAGCTAGTCTTCCAGTTACTGGTACGCATGCAGGCGACAATCAGCTGGCCAGCATGCATGAACTTGCCAGAAAACAGAAGACCAGCTCTTCCAGTTTCCGACACTGATACATGTACGAAGGCCAGCTAATCATCGTGTGCGCAAGTGTGCCAGAAAAGGGAACAGGCGTGCCATAGGTTCACCCTCACAGCCCAATACCATTTCAGACAAATGGTTGTCCAATCTCTTCTTAAAAACTTCCAGTGTTGGAGCATCTACAACTTTTGGAGGCAAGTTGTTCCACTGATTAATAGTTGTGTCAGGAAACTTCTTTTCTGTTGCTCTTTTGAATGGCGTGTCGAGACCTGTTTTCTGGAGGTAGTTTCATACACCATTCAAAAATAATTCACTTCCACTATAGGGGGAGTAGAAAGCAGTGCCAAGGCAGAGGAAAAGAGAAAACAAAGAGAATGAAGAGGAAGATGTGCTGCCGCTGTCCCCACCGCTTCCGCTCTTGGATTTCAGGTAACTCAGTGGCTCTGAGCTCGTCCATCCACAGTTCGGTGGTTCGAATCCCTAGAATAGGTCTCCTGCCTGAGCAGGGGGTTGAACTAGATGACCTCCAAGGTCCCTTCTGTTACTGTTAACGGTATGAAAGGGACTGTAAGGCAAATAGGTGGGTGACGGGGGCGAGGAGAAAGAGAAAATTGGGGAAGGGAGAAGAGAGTGGCAAATGCCTGGGCAAGAGCGGATGGGAGATGGCAGGAACAGAAGGAACCGAGGAAAGCCGCTTAGCTCGGCTCAGGAGAGAGAGAGAGAGAGAGAGAGAGCGCCCGTAGGTGAGGCGGGGCGGGGAGAAAAGGCAAAAGCGGGGAGAAGGGGGCGCGCGCGCTAAGGTGGGTGAAAGAGGGGAGGGGTGAGTTTGAGAGCGAGAGAGGGGAGCGGGAGGGGAAAGGTGATGAGGGGGGAGGAGAAACGAGACCAGTCGGAGGGCGAAGAGGAAAAAAACGGGGACAAAAAAGAAGAGAAAACGAGGCTCTTTTCCCCCCCCGTCTCTCGGGTTCCCTCCTTCTCCGCCCGCCCCTTTTCACAGAGCCGCTGCAGCTTCCCGCAGCCGCGCGCTCCCGCCGATTGGCGGACTCGGAGGAAGGTCCTCCTCCTTTTCTCCCTCCCTCCCTCCCTGCCCCCCCCCCCTCGCGAATGAGAAGCGGTACTGATTGCGGCGAGGAAGTTTTGGACCTTTCTCGCTGCCGTAGGCTTCTTACACCGCGGCAAGTCCCGACGGGATCTTTAGCAAGGACCGGCTCAGGATTTCGAATGGAGCGGAGTTCGGCGGCAGTAAGCACGGTGAGGCGCCTCCGGAGCCAGGAGCCGCCGCTACACAATAATAACCAGCAACAAGGCCGACGGCGGGGACAGCAGCAGCAGCATCAGGAGCCTCCGAAGCAAATCTGGGAGAAAGAAGAAGATGAGCGGGACGGCAAGAAAAAGTCGGCAGGGAGAGGCGCGAGCTCCCTCCCGGAGCTGCTGACGGCGCTCGCGCTGCTCCTCTACTTGCTGGGTCTTCGCGGGCTCGTGCATGTTTCCTTCCAGCAGTTGGTGAACGAGGCGAGCGACCCCGCGGAATTCAACGCCCCGCGCGCCAGGTAATTGACAGTGCCGTGCGCTCATCCCGCCTCCCCGTGGGTGCCAATAGAGGACGGGTAATTGATCCGCTTGGAATAAGAAGCACCTAGTCCGAGTGATGTTTTATAGAGATATATAGATACATAATTCACTGAAGAGAAGAAACTGCGCGTTTCGTTCAGTGTTGCTGCCATACTAACGTTCGCGAGGGTCTTCCCATTTTTCCATGATTATTGCTAAACGAGAAACTTTGCTGGTTGATCTTTGGAGGGAAATTAGGTTTAGGCCAATAGAGTCCTTCAGTAAACCATAAAGGGTGGGGGGCTTCTCCTGAATTCCTGGTTTTATCTCACCAGGTTGTAGGTTCTACATCTCTATTTTATGTAAAAGAGGATAGTGGCCTTTGACATTTCCAATTAAGTATAGAGCAGTGTTTCCCAACCTTGGCAACTTGAAGATGTCTGGACTTCAACTCCCAGAAGTTAGTTGAAATCCAGACATCTTCAAGTTGCCAAGGTTGGGAAACACTGGTATAGAGGAATGTGTATATATCCTTAAGGAAGAGATGCAAGAACATTTAAGGCAAAATAAGGGATAACTCAGCCCTCAGAATGAAGATGTGACAAATAAATTTGAAATAACATTGCTTTGAGTCTGGTATAAGGGGGCAGAAGGAAGTTGGCAGGCTTTAAAAGATTACTTTTTTATTATACCTTACAATAGTAAAATGCCATTTGTGGAATCCTTGCTCTGCTTTCTGATCTGGTCTGCACGGACAATAACAGAGTGACAGTAAAAGTCTATTGGTTACTACTTTGATTCAAGAAGGAAAGTACAAAAGCCATAGTTATCTTTATGCTCCTTTGAAAAATGAATTGTATTCTCTATTTGGGCTGTGGTGTGAACAGACCAGGAATAAGAAGAGCAAGGTTCAGCCGTAGAAACTCACAGGATGAAATTGGGACAATCACTCTCCTTTGGCCCAGTTTATCTTAAGAGTTCTTATAGGAATAAAATAATGGGAAATCCCTATGCATACAAGATAGGTAGGTAGGTAGATAATCTTTTTGGGAGAAGAAAGTATGCAAAGAAATATATTTAACGAGAACATAAATAATATTTGCTGCTCAGAACCAAACATTTCTCTCTTGAAGTTGAAGAGTTTGTATGTGAGTTTTATTTATATGTGCAATTTGTTTATGCAATGTATTCATGCAAATTTATTTAAGCAATATATGTATTTATTTATGCAATTTATTACACCCCCTCTGTCCCAATGGATGCTCAGATATTAGACAATTCCCTTTTGAGCAATCCTTGCTGATTTTCCCTCAGGCCCACTGCATGTGCAGAGAGAACTTGTAGAGATGTTGGATAGCCATTTGTCTGAAATGGTATAGGGTTTCCTGCCTAGGCAGGGGGTTAGACTGGAAGACCTCCAAGGTCCCTTCCAACTCTGCTATTGTATTGAGAAGTAAGATCGGTCAATCTATATCACTTGGCATGGAGCATTTGTAGAAGCCAAAATGAACATAATGAAAAGAGATAATAGCAATAGCAATAGCAATAGCAGTAGACTTATATACCGCTTCATAGGCCTTTCAGGCCTCTCTAAGCGGTTTACAGAGAGTCAGCATATTGCCTCCAACAATCTGGGTCCTCATTTTACCCACCTCGGAAGGATGGAAGGCTGAGTCAACCCTGAGCCGGTGAGATTTGAACCGCTGACCTGCTGATCTAGCAGTAGCCTGCAGTGCTGCATTTAACCACTGCGCCACCTTGGCTCTTGATAAGAGTTCCTTTCAATATTTAGAGAATAAGCAGTACTTCACTATTGAGGTGAAAATGTTTGATTTGGAGGCATAGAGGCATACATCAAGCCAGTTAAATATTGAATGGCTTTCTCCTGCAGTGACCTGAATAATGGGAAGAATAACCACACCAGTAATGAATCACTCTGAGTGAATGCCTTTTGTAGATTTTTGTATCACCTTACCCAATGTTTACTTTTGTATGGTTAATTTGAGGTTTATTTAAACCTTGGTGTAAATTGTGCAACCTTCTTTTGATGTGGAAACCATATAGACAATTTAGTGCAATGCTGAATAGACAAATGATCTACATTTGCTATTTCTATTTCTTACAATATTTAAGTAAGATCCATCTTTATATTTTTGAAAGTTATGAAATCAGGAAAGGGCAAAGAGTGACATATCCCCTTTTTATACTGCTTCCATTTCTTTAATCCTCTGAATATTTCTTTCTTATATCTGTAGATATGGTATCCACATTTTTATACCAACCTGTATATATATAAATAAACATTTTTCTAGCTTTCTGTGAATATTATTCTGTAGGTTATTCTTGACTTTAGGGGTGAGTAACAAAATCAATTACAACATTTCTTTTAATAAAAGTAGCTGATGCAGAATGCATTATTTTTTATTAATTTCTTAAATGAAATTTGAGCTATCAGTTATATTTCAGTATCTTTTGATCTTTGATCTTTTTGAACAATTTCTCATCTATCCAAAATGGTGTTTATATAGAATTAACTCATATTGATTTGATTATAATTTAATTTTGAGTCTAGAATCTTTAACATACTCACCTTGCTTCATAATGAATGCTACCATACTAATATAATTTGCACTTAATTTACAAGCAGATTAATACTTCTTTTTACTATCTATTATGTTATAAATCTCCCTAGTAACTAATATAATCTAGGTACATTACAAATTTCTCATGAAAATGTATGTTATAAAAGAATTTAAAACAGTAAAGTGAAAATAATAACATACTGTTCTATTATACTGTTACTTAAATCATATTGAATGAATACAACACTATGAAAATGCTTGGACACTTTAATGCAGGTGAAGATGTAGTTCCCTGGACAGGTTATTCCCTAAGCAGCAAACAGCTAAGATCCACTAAAAGAAGGATCTGTCCTTCTAGCCTTCTAGAACAGGGAAAAGACAGTAAGTTAAATATTGGCAGCAAATATTAAGTAGTCATTGTTCTCAGATTTCTACGCAATCCTGAAAAGAAGTTGATGGATTATGTGCCATCAAGGTGCTATCAACTCTTAGTAACTACATGGATAAATTTTCTTCCTAATCTGGTGCTTCTGATCTTCCAATTCCCATTGTTCCCATTGCCATGGTAACTGAGTCAATCCATCTTGCTCCTGCTTGTTCTCTTAATTTCTTCCACTTTTCCCAGCATTGTCTTCTCCTGAGGGGAAAAAAAGTCACTTTAATTAGGGAGATTCTGTGCTTATGGGAAGCCCTTCCAAATAATATTCAAAGTATACATAGTCCTGTTATACTACATATAGATAGGTTGCAGACTACACCTCTACTGCTACAAGAAAAGCCAAATATCTCAGTTCAGTGATAAAATTCATTTTTTTTTTACTACCGGTTCTTTGGGCGTGGCTTGGTTGGCATGGCAGGGTAAGGATACTGCAAAATCCCCATTCCCTCCCCACTCCTGGGACCAGCCAGAGGTGGTATTTTCCACTACTCAAAATTTCCTGTTCTCCAGAACCTGTCAGAACCTGCTGAATTTTACCCATCTCAGTTCCTGTTTAAAAACATCTACAAGTTCCAGGTTTCATGTTTATTTATCAAGGAAAATAGTCCAATAACATTAGAAGAAACTTCCCTACTTTTACAATTTCTTCAACTTTAGAATATTTTGAACCTGAATTATATTCCAGATTGATTTTGTATTACCGTATATACTCGAGTATAGGCTGACTCAAATATAAGCCGAGGCACCTAATTTTACCACAAAAAACTGGAAAAGTTATTGACTCGAGTATAAGCCTAGGGTGGGAAATGCAGCAGCTACCGGTAAATTTCAAAAATAAAAATAGATACCAATAATGTTTTTGAATATTTATTTCAAAGAAAAACAGTAAACTAGCTCTGTAAGTGGATAACACATTAGACAGCCTGCCATTGTCCATTGAATAACATATACAGCCTGCCTGTGCCCATTAAATATACAGTAGCCATTGTAAAAATTTGCTCTGGATAACAAATTATTATCACACAATACCGGTGTATTCAATGAAATACTTCACTCACCTCATGATGCTGATGTCCCGCTGTGATGATGATGTCCCGTGCAGCCGCGGGAGCGATGTCCCGCCTCCTATGACACACGGCACAGTGATTCCTATCATTGGATCACTGTACCAGAGGAGGTGGGACATCGCTATGTGGCTGCTTGCCATAACAAGGAGGAGGTGGGACATCGTTGCAGAGCGGCAGGAGCGGGAGGAAGGGGAATTGTAAGACAGCCCTGCATTACATTAGAACGTGAGGAGGGGGGATGGTGCGGTGCGCGCTGCGTGGCAAACTGACACAGAGGGAGGGGAAACTCACAGGGGCGCCGGGCCATTCACGAGCGTCACCCAGCAGCATGGCCCCGCCCCTTTTTCTCCTCCATTTCGGGCAAATTTTTCACTGACTCGAGTATAAGCCGAGGCGGCTTTTTTCAGCCCAAAAAGTGGGCTGAAAAACTCGGCTTATACTTGAGTATATACGGTATATACATTAATGCAGTAACTCCACGTATGTAATGCTGTGCATATTGAAGGAAATGTGGTAGTCTTTTATGATAATGTAAATATAAAAGTAGGTAGGTTTTCTCAATAGTGCGACTTTATTCTTATGTATAAATCTGAAGCACAGAAATCAGTAGTATTTAGTATTTTAGTATTTTATTGTCACTTATAGGCCGCCCTTTTCCCTGAGGGGACTCAGGGCGACTTACAACTCATGGGAAGGGGGTGTAAGACAAAACATAAAATAATATGTGAGTACAAATAAAAATAGCAATAAAACACAACATTCATTCAACATTCGGGTGGGGTGTATGAAGATCTTATCCCCAGGCCTGGCGGGATAGCCAGATCTTAAGGTTAAGTAGGTCACATATAAGTGTATGAATCGTACGCTGCAGTACTGAAGTCTTCTACATTTTTTCTTATAGGTAATAGAGCATTACATATGAACCTCATGACCTACAAATCATGAAAAAGTTATTAGAATTATTTCATAGTACATATCAATAAATTTGATGCTTGAGTCAGAATTTATAAGAGTTGTACATTTCACCCATGTGTATCAATTGCTGTGTTTTAAGTCAGTGATTTTCAATTGGTGCAATATATACTACTGATAGAACTCCAAAATAGTTTAAATGGGATATTAATTGTTGAACCTTGAATTAGGTCTTTCAAAAATTACCATACATAATAAATGTAGAAAAAAACCTGACTGTTCTTGTTGGCAAAAAGTGGGTACATTTTTGTTTCTGTAATAATAATCTAAATTCTTTAATGGAGTGATTGGTGGAAATTATGAAATATTTTATAATAATTTTCTAATGTTTTATTTTTTATGTCCCACAGGAAATATTTAGAAAATATTACTGCAATTGGTCCGAGAATTGTTGGAAGTCCAGAAAATGAAATTTTCACTGTTGACTACCTCTTGAAACAAGTTAAAGCTATTGAAATTAAAAGCAATCATGCCCATACAATCTCTGTAGATATACAGAGGCCAACAGGCACTTTCAGTATTGACTTTCTTGGAGGATTCACCAGTTATTATGACAATATTACTAATATTGCTGTTAAACTGGAACCCAGAAGAGGAGCTAAACATGCTGTGATGTTGAATTGTCACTTTGATTCTTTACCAGATACTTCAGGTAAATAGATCAAAGTATTTTACAGGAAAAATTGTATTTCACAGAAAAGTGTTGTTTCTTTTCTGTTTAAAAATGAAGTTTAATTACACTTGAAAAATTATTTGTTTAATGCCCAGAGGTAATTCTTCATTAATTCATTATAATAAAATGTTTTTATATTTGTTGAGTTCTTTTTTAATTCCATTGTGTTTCTAGCCATCCAAGACAGTCACAGGACACTGGGGTATAGCTCTTCTATTCTTAAAAATGTAGTGTAATTGAATACAGTAACTATTTCAAAATTATTCTAATTGGATTGAGAAATGAAATAATTGTTCTTCTCTTCTGTTTCAGCTTTTTCTGTTGAACTAATTCTCAACATATTCATTTAAAATTGCATACTGTTTGTATGAACAATATATGTTTAATTAAATTTATATTGCTTAAAAACAAATATAACTTATTCATTTAATTAGATTCTTGAAAATATTTATGAATTCATCTGGGCAATTCAAAATCTACTGAACATTGTCCCAATTTGTCCTATAGAACATTCCAACTGGAAAAAAAAATTGCAGTAGCAATTAATGCTGCAAGTCTTTGCAGGTTGTGAATTTTCTTCTTTTTACTACTATTCTACCTGAATGATCTAAATTCAGTAATTTTGTAATGGTAAATTTGGCAGAGTTGAGTTATACAATTCAGTTCCTGTTTGCAATGAACAGTAAACTTTTTTTAAAAAAACTTTTTATATATTAAATGGTTTAAATTTTATGGGCAGAAAAGTATATAAATGTGTCAACCTGTTGGGCATAACCCAGGTTTGGAGCTCCTCCAGTCTTCTATACTATGATATTTCTAAATGTTCTATAATTATGTTTCAGCGTCAGGTAATTAGTGTGTTATATATCTTATTTTGTTAAGGTGCTAGTGATGATGCTATCAGCTGTTCTGTAATGCTTGAAATACTGCACACGCTTTCAAAATCGTCTGAATCTTTGCAACAATCTGTTATATTCCTCTTTAATGGGGCAGAGGAAAGTATCTTACAGGTAAGAAAACACTGAGTAGATTCTTAATACTTTAATATGAGCAAACGTACAGAGTTTATTTTTTAATAAGATGCTAAAATTGCTATGAAGGTGTATAAAACTGAAGGATTTGACAGATACTTGAAATAAAAGTAAGATTTTTTTTCTTTCCCATCATGACAGTGAAACTGAGTTCAGTTCTTAATCTTGATTATATGCACATGTGTGGGCATGTGTTTTATGAAAACACTGTATTGCAATTAAGAAAAGAATAGTTTTCTCTACAATGCTCAGGGAGTTGACCGTGCTTGTTTAAAATGGTCCTTCCCTCTTTGAGCTGGGAAAACTATTCTAGCAAGCTGCTCTTTTGGAAGATCAGGATACCTTGAAACTATATAAAATGGCTGTTTTGTGTAACTGCTACTGCTTGCCAAGATTAATCATTAGATTACTTAATCTTTCAAATGTGCACATTCTCTTCTTGGACTATGAAAAAGATGGCCTGTTTAACATTTATTAATGAATTGTTATATCATTTATTCTTTTTATATTTTATGTTGTATAATGTATAAACACACTTAATATATGTTTATTAGTTTTTTGATGCTGGCTTGTAACCTAATAAACTTTGAACTAATTAAGCAAGAAAGCCAAGAAAACAATACAACGTTTTTCCAGAATTAGAATCTCCTTTGTGCAATCAGAAGATATTTCAAACATATCTAATACATATTTTCTGTCCATTGTCTTTACTGTTTAAATCAAGGCTAGTCATGGCTTCATTACACAACACCCGTGGGCCAAATCAGTGAAAGCATTTATTAATCTAGAGGCTGCTGGAGTAGGAGGGAAAGAACTTGTGTTTCAGACTGGTAAGATTTTTAATACCGCTCATATAAGTCTTGTGATAATTTCATTTCAAAATCACAATGCCTCCTTTTTGATGCAGCTTTTCAGTTGAAGATCACAATAGGATTTTCATTTCTGATAAACAATTATTTTGTTTTCATTACTTGCTGTTATATGTAATTTTTAGTTGGGTTTTTAAGACTGGCTAATTGTTAAATGATTCTTTGTTACATAACTGTTTCATTGCTACCACAGAGCTTTTATTGTGGCCTTTTAAAGACAGATTACTGTGATAAAGGGGAATTATTGCTTTTATAAATAGATTTATGAAATTTAATTGGCATATTTGGTAATAAGTTTAAATACAGTTGGTATTTGTGAATGTAAATGTGTGTTGAATAGTGTAAAAGGTAAATGAGGACACAGAGCTGGCCTCTTTCCAGAAGCCCTTTCTGACCCAGGTCCTGCTTCTCTGGGATAAATGTTTATTTTCATCTGGAAGTCACTGCTGTTTAGTCTCTGCACAAATATATGTTTGGCATAGTGGTATCCCAGGGTTATATCAGTCTATGAGAACTGACATGACATTCATTTTTGTTGTATGACATTCCTGCAGCTTGATGGAAAGTGATCTGCCAATGTTAATAGAATTAAACATGAAAGAGCTGGAGTTTTAGCTGCAGTTTAACATCAACCTCCATATACTGATCTCAGCTTTAGGCACTTTATAACCTAAGAAAGGCATTAGAAACCCATCTGGATGTAGCAAGTATTTAGTTGCTTGCTACCGAAATTTATATAAGGAAGATTCTTCCTTACCTAAACAGCCATCTGAATGGCATACAACATTTGGGTCAAAGTATTACCTAGGAGGAGTTTTAAGACAGCTGGTACTAATTCATTGTTAGTAAAAAAAAATACATTTTATTGGCTGTTGCAGTTTCCTGTGGGATGGGAAAATCACTCTATATATTTAATTGGGTTCAGTTGGATTCTACTCTATGTTCATTTTTGGACTTTGGCTCTTTTAGCAAATGTCATGATTTTCAGTTTTTGGAAATTATCTACCAACCTATTCAGTTTGCAGTGCTGAACTACAGAACTCATTGGCATTCTAAGTTGTATGGGTGAGCAGGAGATAAGGTCTACATCATCTCCATATAGGAGATGTTAGGGGTATAACAATCTGTGTTAGTCACTGTCTCAGTCACAGAATTAAAGAATAGTTAACAATAATTAGGGCCCAAAATATATTCCTGAAACCTTTGTATGAATATCGCTTCTGAAAACAGCCCTTGGTTATTATATCTAAGTCTGAAGAAGGAGTTTGCATACGAATTTTTGATCATACAAAGAAGACACTGATTCATGTTGGTATTCCTGGGTTTATCCCACAGAGTCTTTCTAATTGTAGAGTCAAAGGTAACTAAAAAGTCCAAAAATGCCACAAATAAGGTTGATTATATAAATTATTCCTGGATAAAATGATATAATTTCAAAATACAGTGTACACTGACTGACGATCTCAACTTATTTGTCCTGTATAATTTCCTTGGATTTCATCCAAGCTTAGAGTTTATTACTCACATTCTTTGCATACAACTTGTCTGGGATAGTATTAAGGTAAGTTTGTGATTAATGAGGCTTTCCTCATTTTTGGGGAAATAGGAAAATTTATGGTTATTCCAGTCCTTAAGCATCTTCTCTATTGTAATTGGGGACAGTATACAAAGTTTCATAATATTCTCCCTGAGTTTGAACTGAGTCCTGACTGGCCCTGAGCAGAAATTCACCCAAACCAAGAAGTACTCCTTTTCTTGATAGAAAGGATGTGTCAATGCCATGTATTTTTCATAGCCTTCAGTTTCTTTTCCCTAAGGATTGATTCATATTGTGATTTGAGATCATACAAAATTTTACAAATGGCCTAAGATGATAACATTTATAAGCAACATAGATGACTTGGACTTTTCCTTGTGAGCAGCTAACATTCTCAAACCATTGTTGTTCTTAGTTGTACAGGTAAATGGGACAGTTCCTCTTGAATTAAATTTGCTGATTACCAATCATACCATCTGGAAAACTTGTGGTCAATTGACAAATAAGTTGAGCAATTTTTTTGCATCTTTGACTTCATTGAATTGTGGCATTGGTTTTGTTTTTTTTTACTACCCTTGGGTCACGGTAGAGCGTGTCCTCTGAAAAGCCACTCTCAGGTGTGTCGTGTTAAATGTGGGAAAGGGAATGGGACAAGAGGAATTTAAAATTCCTGTGAATTTGCTTTTGTAATCATATTTAGAATCAAAGCCATGTGTTTTGCTTATGGCAAAGCACAAATTTAAATATAGAACACTACATTAAATTTTATTTTTATTTCACAGTTATTCTCTTAATTCTTACAGGACCTGAAAACCCTTGGCTGGTACAGGCATACATCTCGGCTGCTAAGCACCCTTTTGGTTCTATCGTGGCTCAAGAGGTGTTTCAGAGTGGTGTCATCCCTGCAGACACAGATTTCCGTATTTACAGAGATTTTGGCAATGTTCCAGGTATGTTAGATAGGCTTAGTAGGATCAGATTTTGGGCCTATACTTGGAAGGACAATGAAAAATAGGTGGTAGGATTGTCAAGCCAATAAAAGCAAAGAAAAACTTGTGATACAGAGCTGTCCAATGATGTTCATGTCTAATGTTGATGTGCACATAGCAGATTTTCTGAGCCAAAGAAGTAAAATAATGATGGTGGGATTACAAAGACAGTGGTTTTATTAAGAATGGTGAGTTGGACAAGGAGAACCTCCCTTGTTCCCCATTATGGCTGGGCCAATTCTGAGTAAATGTTGGTTTAGCAGTACAATATCACTTAGACTTGTATACCACACCATAGTGATTTATAGCACTCTCTGAACACTTTGCAGTGTCAGCATATTGCCCCTCACTATCTGGGTCCTCATTTTACCGACCTAGGAAGGATGAAAGGCTGAGTCAACCTTAAGCCCCATCAGAATTGAACTCCAGGCTGTGGGCAGAGTTTACCTGCAGTACTGCATTCTGCGCTGTCAGCTTTACCAACCAGAGTAATAAAAACTGTTTATTAATATTTTTCTGAAACATTTTCCGAAGCTACATGTGAGAAAGAAAGAAAAGCATAAATAATAAGTACACAATCAAAATTATGAAGCTGTAAGCAAATATTAAAATATGATTGTTTAGTAGAAACTTTAGTAGTAATAGCACTTAGACTTATATACCACTTCACAGTGCTTTACAGCCCTTTTGAAGCAGTTTACAGAGTCAGCATATTGCCTCCAACAATCTGGGTCCTCATTTTGGTGAGATTCGAACTGCCATCTGCTAGTAACCGGCAGTCAGCAGAAGTAGCCTGCAGTACTGCATTCTAACCACTGCACCACCATGGCTCTTCATAGTTAATGTAACCTTATTTGTCAAATAATTAAATTTAGTTAGTAATACTTTGTAAAGTTATATTACAAAATTATATTAAATAATATTATGATTTGATTTTATTATGCTGACAGGAATAGACCTGGCTTTCATTGAAAATGGTTACATCTATCATACAAAATATGACACGGTGGATCGAATTTTGACAGATTCTATTCAGAGAGCAGGTTAGTATTTGCAGTTTTTCATGACTTTCAATGGCAAGATAAGATTATTGTTCCCTTTAACGAAAATTGAAATTAATAGACCCAAAATCTCAGTATCCTAAAGATAATGTTTGAAAATAAAAAGTTTATGGATAAATGTAAGTAGATAAATTAATTTTGCTTCTATATTAAGGAGTTTGGGTAAAGTTAGTTGATTTTAATTACTAAAAACAATTTAGATATATCTTACTTTTATACACTTTTCTTTTAATTTTCCCCTGGTTACATCTTACTTGCTTCTTTATCATTATTGGCCCTTATACTGAATTATTTCTTTATTTGTATTAATGTTTTGTAACTATATTTTAAAAACCCAGGCCCTCAGTATATTGAATTTTGTCCAGCCATTTACTGTTCCCCTTTCAATTTTTATTTGTTTTGAGAATTAAAAAAAAACCCAATTCCAATTGTTTCATGATATACTATTAATGAAATGGTGTGCTGATATACTTAATAAAAGATAAATCCTTAATATATACTATTTTTCTCCCTAAGGTGACAATATCTTAGCTGTGCTAAAATACTTAGCAAAGTCAGATATATCAACCAAATCTCAGGAGTATCAACACGGAAATGTTGTCTTCTTTGATGTTTTTGGCATGTTTATTATGGCTTACCCAGCTCGTGTCGGTGCCATTATGAATTGCATCATTGCGTCAGTGGCCATGCTTTATCTAAGCAAAAAAGTTCTACAGCCAAGAAAAAGAGGTAAGTTCATATCATGTTCTGTCCCACACAGGCATTATCCAGGAATATTGTTCTGTTTAAGAATAAGCAATCTTATATAAAATATAGAAAAAGAAGTAGGAAGTAAAATAGATTAGAAGCAGGAGTTAAAAGTAAAGGAAGACTAAGTAAGCCTTGTTTGCATATTGTGGCATATGGATTTGGGGGGCTGGCAAAGCCACTACTTTGCAGATATGAGCCAGACATTGGAGTGAGGAAAAAGAAAAAAAAAGAAAGTTTAGCTTTGACAACTCTGCTGTCATGAGGCTGATGAGCTGATCGGCTACTAGGAGCTCCTCAATTGCTATGGGACATGTTGCCAGTTTAACCAAAAATTGGAGACAGAGTGTGAGAGAAGGAATGGAGAGAAGGGGTGGGGGAGAGTAATGTTTATAGCTGGAGCAACCAGAGATACTGGAGAGCAAAATATGGAGAGAAGTTTGAGAGTAAATCAAAGAACTGAATTGAAGGGCAAGTGCTGGTTCCTGTTTGGGGAGAGGAAAATAACAATCCAGGGGTTGCTTCCCTAGAAGTCAGGAAGCAAATAACTAGAGTCCCAAGACCCTGGAGGGCTAGGAGGAGTGTGCCTGGTTGCAAGCAGTAGCTTCACCCAAGATTGGAAGAAACACAGGGAATCAGCTGCTGGTAGGAAGCTCTGGCTTTGGAGGAAATCTGGACAGAAGATGCTGAGAGAGATTCTTCCCCCTATTGAGAAATGGAAGGTATTAAGCTGAGATGGAAAAAAGTAATCCCAGCCAATTCCTTTCTTTTCTTCCTTCTCTCTAATCAAGTGGAAAGAAACGGGGAGGAAGCAGGGGAGGTAAAGGTGGATGGTCGCTGATAGAGAGGCCTAGTAGGGAGACCCAATGTCAGAACTGTGATTTATATCCGTTGTAAATAATCTGTATAAAGTCGAAAGCATAAGGCCTCTTCTACTGTTCTGTGTTTCTGTGTCTATTGCTGCCTTTGCTCAGAGGTAGACCTCCAGTTCAAAATTAAACCCTGTCACACTATAACATATAAATGGCACCCAACAAGGGGCTAATTACCCTCTTGTTAAAGAGCCAATGGTTAACACAAAGCATGGATATGTGACAAGGAGGAATGTTTGCCAAGCTACAGAAACTAAACAGACCGGTTACCAGAAGCTTGCTAAGGCATTTCGTAGTTGTGGTGAATGTTTATAAAATCCAATGCAAAGCGTACAGGAGATGCTACACCTGGAGTGATAACTTCTTGAGGCCAGTATCTGGGTTGCTGCCCTGTCTCATTAAGATCTGAGGGATCCTTGGTGCCGTCTGAGCTTGCTTGTTTTCTTGCAGGTATTTCATTACCTAAAACCCTGACAGCCATCAGTGCTAGTAAGAAGTGGGGTTTCTCAGTTTAAATGCTAGTGGCTTTCCCTGATGTTGTTGGAGGAAATTCTTTGATTGGGCTGGTTATTGTTGGCTTGTTTGGCAATTTCTTGATTGGGGTACTGTTACTTGATTGCTGGTCTGATGTTAATCTTGGGATCTATGCTCATCTGGATGCTGATTGCTGGTGGGGACGTCTTTTGGTCTTTTTGTCTCCTTTTTGTCTTGTTGATTGTCTCTTTTGCATAGTATGTAGCTATTGTTTATGTCTATGTGTCTATTGATGGCTAATTTGTCAGTGCACAGAAATTCCCTGGCGTTTTTGGATTTGGCTTGGTCTAGGATGGTCACAGTTTCCCAATTGAAACTATATGGTTTACGGTGGTTTGTGAAACTAAAACGTCCTGAAGCAGCCTAAGGAACATAGAAGATTTATTGTTTTCAAAACTAGGGCTCACAAAGAGAAGTAGTAGAGGAACAAGAGTTTTAGTAGTTTTAGGGAAGAGTGGTATAGCAAGTAGTGAGTACTAGCATTTGTAGATGTATCGTCTAGAGGCCACGTGGGGTGGAGTTGGCTTTCTGGGCTTTTGGAGCCGACTCCCCTGTATACAAGAACCAGTGACACATCTCAAAGGAAAGAGAGGCAACAGTGAGAGAGTATGAGCCAGGAGTGATTCTCTGGAGGAGTCTGAGCAGAAGTGAAGGAAAAGAGAAAGAAAATTTGAAAGCCAAGAGGGAGCTTTCAAGTAGCTTGTGCAGAAACTGAAAAAGGAGGGATGTGGACTGTTTGGAAAAATGTTGGAAAGGGCGGAGGTATCTGAGGCCGATGGGGGGACTGAAGCCATATCTGTGCCAGTGTAATTATATGGGGTGGGGTTGGAGGAAGAAGTTCCACAGGACTTTCTTGCTATGTTTGAACATGTTAGGAATATAATCTAACTGTTGGGTTGGCAATATATAAATCATGTCACAATGTTGTACCTGTTTCTTAAATCATACTGTAAAATGTGATTGGTTGCTATTTTCCTCAATAGGCCATAAGAGGGAGTCAGAATGACTGTTAGCTCTCTGTTTGTTAGATGCTGTTAGAAAGTGCCGTGAGATATTGTAAGTTTTGCAACTGTTAGCAAACTTTGATTACCAGACTAATTATATGATACTGGACGATGTTATTTGTATTATCCCTTAACTGAAAGACATTGATGATTGACTGACTTATCCGTGTATGACTTGGACTGTTTGATGGACTCTGATAGAACAGATGTCAAAAACACAGGGCTTGGCAAAAAGGAACAAGATGGTGAAACTAGTTGCATGCTTGACAGTTACCAGTACTTAACAGGGTTATGATGGATGGCTAGATTAACTCTGTGTTGCAATTATGAGTTTTGAGATGGAGATTATGGTGCTGTGAAGGTAGCAATTCTGCAGCACTCTGAGGTCAAGCTTAGAGGCAGATTTTCCAGAATTTCATAAGACCCTAAACCTAACCCTAAGGTTGACAACGGGACTTTAAGCTTGTCATGGAACCAAAGCAGAACAAGGTGCAAAGGGCTAATTAGGCAAGACCTCAAAGAACTGCACAGTTCCTGGTCATGGTCCCAGATAGGATGAAGAATGCTCCTATGCTGCCTCAACAATCCAAAGCATCCTCAGAAACGCAAGGAAAAATCTCCATTATAGGACTGGAGGTGTGGGCCTGAAAACCACTGCTATGTGAAGTGTGGGGCGGGTGTCAAGGCTCTTCTGCAGTTGGGAATGGGCATGCTTATCACTTAAGGGAGTGCTGGTTGGCACGCCAGCAGCCTCTTCAAGCAGGTTAGGTGAGCCCACCCCCACCCCCACATAGCAAGTGCTGGTTCATGTTTGGGGAGAAGAGAAGAACAATCCAGAAGTAGCTTCCCTGGAAGTCAGGTGAAGATCCAAAGGCATGAGTTCCATCCAATAAATGCTGTGAAGGATCCAGCTGGTTGTGGGTGGTGGCTTCACCCAAAACAGAGGGAACCAGGTGCTCGTAGGGAAGCCCTGGTTTTGGTGCAAAAACTAGGCAGAGGATCCAGAGAGGGGTTCAAATATATAGACATTGGCCTATTATGCTTATTGCCTTTCTCCTTTCATAACCCTGATATGATGCTTCTGATGGCTTATGCATGAAATGCTTCTTGGTCTAGAAGAAAAAGTAATCGGTAGAAATGCATCTTAGAGAGTAAGTGAAAAATACTGAGTTGAGAGCCATGGGACCAAGCAAAATGAATTTTTCTGCTCATTTTAATAAGACACAACCTGCTATATACTGTATAGAATCAGTTTCTTCCATAAAAGAGTAAAAGCCTTGCCATGTTGCAATTAAGTCAAATCAGAAACACTGTGACTAGAATACAAAAAGGTAAAATATGTAAAGCAATAATTTGCAATTCAGCCATGAAAGGAAAAAGCTTTGTGGTTTTTGTTTCCCTTTTTTATTTATACCAAGAACCATGTCTTATTACTTTAGAGTCTTCCTAAAAGAAATAGAACAGTATATCTCTGATTTTAATATCTTTTTCCTTTTCCCCCCTTCCAGCAATTACTTATCTGAAGGAATTTGCCGTTGCTTTAGGCTTTATAGTGCTTGGTTTCTTTGTCACCTTCATTGGCATCCTTCTTGTGGCAATATTTATTTCTCTTATTGGACAATCTCTTTGCTGGTATACCCACTACTATGTCGCCCATTTTCTCTACGGATCTGCAGCGCTGGCTATACTGATTTTTGTGCATACATTAGCCAAGAAATTTTATTATAAAGTAAGTACTATTATGTTTTATTACATGATTTAATTTAGCAATGATTATTTTCCTTTCATAAATGTAAAGATCTCTGTTAGATGAGTCAGACTGCTCAGTAAAACTCTTCTCTAGGCAGAAGTCTATCCCTACTTTCTGTTATTTGGTCCTTGTAGATTACATGTTTTGATATTTCCTCTAAATTCCTTAGCGAAGCAAAATTTCCAAGTGAATTTCATTATAACACAATAAGCAGTTCTCAGGCTGTATGTGAATCCCAGATCATTTTGATTGCCCTTTGACCTTCTCAAAGCTATCAGAATCCAGGGATAAAATTGTGATTTTTGACAAGATGATGCTGACCCTTCCTTAATAATTGAAACCCTAAAATAACTGTTTTAAATTTCTAGTACAGCCACATTTGTTCAAAAGTGTGATAAGATTCTGGAAAGCTGTCCTGCTGTGTTCACCTAGATTCTTCCTTATACTTGCTTTTTCTAAGGCTTCCTTTTGCAGCCCTTGTGTTTGTAGTCAGAAGTAGTAGACAATTTCTGATTGGGACGGTTCCTGTTTACACAGGAAGTGGAACTTTCTATATATTGTGTATTAAGAAGCAATTTTCTGCTCTTAAAATGCTTGATGCTTTGTCTTTAAATTTAAATAAAAAAGGATTGACATTTTTATTTTGTTTTTCTTTTCCCAGCATGCAAATGAACAGTTCCTAGGAGAACTCTTCTTTGATGTTCCACTTGCACTTTGGTCTATTTCAGGATTTCTGCTTACTTACCAAGGACTTTCGTCTGCATATGTTTGTGCAATATGTGTAGCTTTTCCACTCCTCACAAAACTAATGACCTATAAGGAATTGAAAGAAAAAGGTATGGCAACAAGACTTATCGTCCCATAGCCGAGCCAAGCCTATATTTTTGTAGCCTCTGAGAGCTGATGTTGTAAATGGTGCTGATAGTGTGATGTCTTCAGTCTGGTATTTTCAGCCCCTTTTGGAACACTTATGGCATCTATTTTGTTCTTAAAACCTCCCAAACATCCCCGTGGGAATTATTAGCCCAATTTTGGCCATTTTATTGAAATGATACATAAGATGCTATAAACTTTAAGTAAGGTTTATAGTATTCATATTTAGTCCTTATAAAACTCTAAAATGGCAAAACTATTTTGGCGTCAGTTACTCCAGAGTATTCCAGGGCCATAAGGAGGTACTAGGAACTTTACACTTACTATAAGGCATGAGATCACAAATCCAAACACAGTTCACATGTCTGACAAGAACACTCTATGCCTTTTTTTGGCAGCCTTCTGCATAAGGAGAAGAAATAGGAAGTTGGAAAGAAAAAGCAAAATTGTCAAATTAAAAAATGTACTAGGAAGCACATCTACCAATTTTGAACTTTGGCATTGCCCAATTCTTGTTTATCCCCCTTAAAATATGTAAGCTTAGGTATCAATGTTCAGACTTTCCTGCTCCTCCTTTTAAAATTCATAATTGGTATTTATACCATAATTGGTATTGAATAAAATTGAACAAATTATTCATAATTAGCTCTTGAACATGTTTTAAAAGAATCTGTGTAACTTTCTAAAGGTCAGTTTCGTCATGCTTGGTCAACACAGCTTATTCAAATCAGTTGTTAAAATGTGCATGTGAAGCAGCTAACCTATACTACCCACCACGGATATATCTCCTCTAACTTGGTTTTTAATTGGAAGCAAAAACAAAAACGTTTACTGCACATCATTTATTGAGTGATGTTACAAATGATACATATTTTATCCAAGTGGTTTAAATTTACTAGAGGTAATGAGCCAATATAGCAGACAGAGGAGTAAGATAAGAGGGTTAAGAATGGTGAAATGCAAATGAAATATAATAGAAGGGGAAAGGTGAGCAATATTGATTGGCAATTGCTATTAGAAAGAACAGGAAGCTCCTGTTCATATTGTATTGTGTAAATGTGGTGTACGTCTAAGTTTTTTATGTGTGTGTATTTTACATGTTTGTAAATTTAAAAAAAGATACATATTTTTCCCAATTTACTTGCATTTTGCTGTTGTTGAGACTCCAATGTGGCTCTCAATGTTTGTTCCAGTTTGCCTGAAAGTAATTTCCACTCAACTCAGGGTATCAGGAAACAGACATACCAATTTATAAGAAATGCACAAATTTGTTTTGTGGGCTTTTTATAGGGCTTTCTGTTCTGGCCAAAAGAATAATTCATGCTATGATGAAATGACATACTATACCAAATTTGTACCATCAATTATCAAATCCCTTATTTATCAATCAGAAATAAAGAACCTTGAGTTAGCCTTTTTCTTCCACACAGTTACTACTCTCTTATCAACTTAACTTAAAGAATGCATGAATTACATACCTGGTTGGTCTTTTGTGCCTTGATGTACAGATTTACATAAATAGCTGGTTTTTTTTAAATGATTTAAAAAATCTGGTTGATTTACTTTTTAAACCATTCTTCATGTGATTGAAAGAATATGTAAAATAAATGTATCTACTTTGTAAGAAAACTTCAATCTGTTGGCTTTCAGATGAGTTAGAATTATACTCTCGTAATCACTGGAAGGCACTGAGGCATGGGAAATTATTTTAAAAATTAGTGTCTGTAATTTCTTTCTCCACTTGCATGTCCAGACTTGTTCCATTGTTCCCCTTCTTGAGTAATTATATCTTGAGCTGAAGACTTGCTGGCATATCCACTTTTTAAATGGTAGTACTAGAGCTATGATGATTCATATTGTCAGAAAATCTGGTTAGCCTGCTTTTTAAGCCATTGTTTAATCTGTTAAGTCATCTTACCTGTTTTGTAAGAAAAACACAATAATTGCCTTCAAACAGAATTATATTGACATAATACTGTACCAGATAACTTCTAGAATGCTCTGAGTTGGAAGGTGGCTAAAGTCGATAGCTACAATTTCTACATTGTAATCGGTTTATGTCTCTGTTACAGGTGCTACAATGAAATTTGTAACAGTTTATCTCCTGGGAATGTTTATTCCATACCTCTATTTAATGTACCTTCTCCGGCTTGTATTTGAAATCCTAATTCCCATTATGGGGCGCAGTGGTTCTGAAGCTCCACCAGATGTAGTCATGGGTATTTTCGTCCTTGCAATATGCATATTTCTGTCTTCCTATTTGGTAAGATAATTTTAAAGGCTTGAATTCTATGCTTGAACTTATTTGATAACTTTTGAACAGTATATTTAAACATGTGTCCTGTCAGTGTTCTCACCTGAGGAAAGAAGGCACCATCAGCATGAAAACATTTGCTATGAAGGAGCAAATACAATCAAAAAAGGAATTTTTTAACTGCAAGCAGAATTGCAATTAATGGAGGTATCTGGGAAGATTTTGAGGTGCATATCTTGCTATCTTGCATGTATACAATGGAGAAGACACAGACAGACAGGCAACATTTCCCTTCTTATTCCAGCCTCCTCCTTCTGATATTCGAAAGCAATCTTACTTTTTCAGTAAGCATGTCTGTGGTTGGACTTTGTATTTTATCAATCAAATCTCCAAATGCCCAATTAGGGTCTCTCTTCTATACAATATCTAGTTAGAAATTTCCTGTGGCAAAAATTTGAAATCAGACAATACATTTGTGCTGTACTCAATTCTTTTTTAGTCATTAAAAATAATTTGCAGTAATAGACTGGTTTGTCAGATGAGGTACAATTTCCCTTAGGTTGAATGTGAGAACTGTGTTAGCATTCCTTTTGCATCTGAGTATTGTCTCTTGGCTTCCCCTTATTCTCACAAAAACTAAAAGGGAAAAAGACCCAGAAGAACATAGAGAAGTCAAGCTCAAAAATTATGAGACATTTAGCTGTATCTTGTGGATAATTTTCCATTCTGTGAACTGAGGTGACCACATATTTCAGTTCCAAATAACCATTTATAGCTCTCATTCTTCTCCATGTCTTCTACCTTTTGTGAATTTTCATTTGTGCAAGGCAGGGAGTGCAGTTCAAGATCTATGCAAATATGTTTATTTTCATTTTTTCATTTTCATTCCATACAGTCAGATGTATACTGTGCATGACTGGGGCCATATAACATTGGGCAATAAACACAGCCATCCTTGTCGAAAATACTCCCCAAAATACAAAACCAATATACCACTTCAACCCTCCATACACCCTTTCTTTCTCCCCCCTCCAACTTTCCTTTCTCCCCTCCAACATTCCCCTCTCCTACTTTCCCTCCCCCTCTATCACTCCTTTCTCCCAATACACTCCCTCCCTTCCATCTCACCCTCCTTCCGATCCTCTCTCCCACCCTCTCTACCCCTCCCTCTTCTTTCCCTCTGCTCCTCCCTTCGGTGTATTTCTACTATCTATCGATATATTCAGCTTCTTATTTTTACACTAAAATTAAAAAAAAGCAACAGTATACAAGTGCAATCATGTTACTTTAAAATCTGGCACATACTATATTTCCCCCCTCCCCCCCTCCCCCCTATGACCCCACCTCCCTTCCCCCCTCCCGACTTCCCAGAGCCCGTACACGGTATAGCTTTTTATCAAACACAGTCTAAGATGTATTAAAACCAAGAAAAAAAAATAAAAAAAATAAAAAAGGGGGGGGGGGAAGAAAAAAAAAGAAAGAGAAGAAAAAAAGTCAGTAAAATCTCTGCGTTGAACTCAGCTTCTTACCATTACACAAACTTTAAGCAGTTTACATTGTTCCTGATCTTAATTGTTTGGTTACCTGCAGGATTTCCCCAGAAGTTATTTGTTGATTCAACTTTTGCCTGTACTCTTCTCTAGCTAGGGGCCTTATCTCTTTATCTAAGTATCTGTCTATTTCTAAACCCTTAATTTTGTCCCCTTTGTACCTCCTTCCCTCTATAACACAATTTGAATACATTTCAAATTTTTCTTTGGGTTTCCTCTTCCAACTCTTTTCATTTTTGCCCTTGTTTATGTCAATATATTTATTTTTTTATATTCATCAGTACTCCTCTCATATATGCTTTACTTACATCTCCTACAAATTCCCTGAATATACCCTTATTCGTATTCAGAACAAAGTATTCAGATAGCAATTTTTTACAATCATTAATATACTTTTCATATCAAAATAAACTCCCATTCGACCTCCAAGACCTTCTTGCCTGCACTACCCTTCCCAATTCCGTCCAGACTGGGTTATGATCCAAGAGAACCCTCGCCGCAATCTTTGTCTTCTTCACCCTAGAAGATAAATCATTAGTAATTTGTATAAAATTCGAAGTTGTCCATCAAGTCTTTTTCCCTTCTAGAATTAGGTCTAATGCGATATATCTTCCAAAGGGATCTGCTTCAGTTCACTCAGCCTTAATATCTTTTCTTAAGTATACAACTATACCATTTTTCTTTTGCGTAGCAGAGGTCACAAAATATTGACCAAGTTCGAGGTTGAACAGATATTTTGGATCAGTTAGTTTAATATGAATTTCTTGCAAACAAATTATATCGTTCTTGAACTGTTTGAGATAGTAAAATATTTTCTTTCTCTTCTGCAAAGAGTTCAGACATGACTCCTTGATCAATGGCCGATGATTATTGAGGTTGTTGCAATCTGCCTTGTTTTCCCATTCGTCTGGTAGTCGTACAGCTAGGTCTTTGTTCTCTGGTCCCTTACCCTTCCGGAAGGAGGAGATGGTACTTTCTGTCTGGTAGTTGTGTGATTTGCTGTTTATCTTGTCCTTCTCGTAGTCTTTCTCCAGATCCAGATGATTCAGGGTGTCCCACCTTCAGGGTCTTATGATAGAAATCTCGGGCTTCCCATACAGAGTTGAGATGATATTTTTGCTTATCAAATGTAATTATAATACCAAATGGCACATCCCATCTATACTGTATCTGACGGTTTCTGAGTTCTTCCACTAGAAAAGCATAATCTCTCCTGGCTCTTAGCATTTGGGGTGGTATTTCTTTCAAGACAATCAAGTCCTGTCCGCCAATTTGTAGCCTGGTATTATAAAACTCTTGTAGTATCATGTTTCTAGACTCTCTTGTAGTAAAATATATAATTACATCTCGAGGAAGTTGTCTCTGTTTTGCCACCCAAGAGTTAATGCGATAAATTTTTTCGATCTGCCAGTCAAAGTTGATCCCCGGTCTTCCCACCAGAAGGTTAAAGGCCTCTGAGAAAATCTGCTTCAAGTTCTCCTGTTCGTTTTCACGCAGCCCCCTGACTCTTAATGCAAGCTCCATCTGTTTGTAGTGTATCATAACAATTTGTTTTTCTGCGTTTTCAACTTTTTGTTGCACCACTTCAATTTTGGATGTCAAGTTAGTGTTGGCTTCATCAAGAACCTCTAGCTTATCTTCCATTCCAGCAACATATTCTGTCAATATAGTTACAAGTCCCACCATATCGTCCTTTGTTTTGGCAATCCTAGTATCAAGCTTATCATATAAGTCTGCATTAAATTTCTTTATCTCCTCTCTAAATTCTCTAAGAGTCTCAAAAAAAAATCTTTCGTTAGCTCATCTCCAGTAGGGGGCGTAAAGGGTAAAAGCTGCAGCTTTGTGCCAAGTGTGTGAGGTGTATTCCTAACAGGACGTCTCCCCGACTTTGATTTTGATGCCATTATTTCTTTTCTTCAAACAATTATTCAACAATTATTCAAACTCTGCTGGCCCGTTGTGTAGCTTGCGAGAGAAGAAAGTATTAAGTCCCCCCTTTATTTGTTCTTAGAAGTTTTTCAAAAGGTTTCAGAAAAGAGCATTGTAACAAAGCAAGTTTCAAAAGATTAGCATTGTAATGAAACAGTTCATATTCATCTCTGTTTAGAATGTCTCTATGTTAACAAGGAGGCTTTTACAGCTTTTAAAAGTTGATAAGAAAAAAAAATCTTGGAAGCTCTTCAGAAAAACAAAACTAATTAGTCAGAGAATGCTATCTGGCTGTTCCTTTGATCTTTCTCTCTGTCGGACAGTTAAGAATGTGGCATCCGCCATTTTAGGAGCTTATTTTTTTAGAAACCCGATGCACAAAGAAAGCTCTTTCTTTTTTTAAAAAATAAAAAAAGGACAGATAAGGTTCTCGGGTACGGACTCTGCTTGTATTAATCTCAAATAGATATATCAAAAATTGTCCTAAGCGGGGGTTCCTTACTTTGCGCCGTAGTGGTTATGGCTGAAGTTCCTGGCTCGGAGGTGTGATTCAGCCTTCGGTAGGCCCCCCTTCCGTTCGCAGCAAAAAAAAAAAAAAAGCTGCAAACTTCAAAGAAAAGCTCTTGCCAGCTGGATCTCTCTCTCATCTTCTTTGCCTGAAGAATGAGTTTATCTACCAGGTATTTAGGCAGAAAACGCAGCCAGGGACACTGTTCCCTCTAAGGTGCGCGCGTGCGCGGCCGCGCACGTCGCTAGAAACCTCCGCGCAGAGATTTCTAACTGCCGCGCAGAGATTTCTACCAAAGCAAACGTGGGGAAGTCCTTTGCAGGCAGCTAGAACTGGCCGCCTGCAAAGGACCTCCCCAGACTTGTTTTGATGAGCCGCCAGTCCTCTTGCTTCTTCTCCTTCACCAGCAAAGCTCCCGCAGTGGTGCCTCTCTCTCCACGCGGAGCACCTGAGCTGGCCCCCGCGTTATCCCTCCCCCTTCCTCCTCTGCCGTGCTTTTGAGGCTGCGGGAGCTAGTAGGAAAGCGGCGGAGGTGGAGGCGATGGCAGGGATAACCCAGAGCCCAGCTGAGGTGCTCCGAGCGGAGGGGGAGGCACCACCGCCGCTGCTTTGCCGGTGAAGGAGAAGGAGCAAGAGGACTGGCGGCTTTGAAATGGTCCCGCCGGCTGCAGATTTGATTCAGCGTAAGCAGGGGCCGAACACATGCTGAGCCGACTTTGCGCAGTGAGGCGGAGTAATTCAACCCCCCCCAAAGAACACGTGTCTCTGTGTGTGTGTGTGTGTGTGTGTGTGTGTGTGTGTGTGTGTGTGAGAGAGAGAGAGAGAGAGAGAGAGAGAGAGAGAGAGAGAGTTGGATCAAAATTGGTGGCCAAAGGAGTGGAGGGAGGGAGGGAGGGAGGGAAGGAAGGAAGGAAGGAAGGAAGGAAGGAAGGAAGGAAGGAAGGAAGGAAGGAAGCCCTGCCCCCTGTGAAAAAAACTGAAGATGGAGCAGTGAATGAATAAGCCATAAAAGCAACAAACAGTTAATGCGTAAGTAAGCTGAGGAGGAAGTTCTCAACTAAGGAAGCAATATTAGAAAGAAATATAAAAAGCTCAATATGCCAAAACACTTATTTTAGTCTTCATTTAATTACTTGTATTGTAGTCTGATGTAACATCTTTTTAAAGTTAACGTTAGTTAGAAAAGATAGGGTACAAAACTTAAATAATAAAAAAAATTCTACATTCATTTTGAAAAATAAATGCAATACTTGGTTAATTTCATATCTTTATTTAAAATAGTTTTGGCATGGCATATCATTTTATTGACTCAGTTGGAAATGATGTGGATGTTGTATCTGATTCTGAGGCATATATATTCTTAAGTAACATAACATATAGCATTTTGTCCAAACTTGCTAGACTATTTAATTGATCTTATTACTTTAAAGGGGGAGAGTTTCATGATAAATTATTTTATTACATTTATGTTGTATTTATATATTATATTTATTACATTTATATTCCACATTATATATTTGTATTGTTATTTTAGTGTTTATTGTCAATTTTGATAGATATATTGATATATCAATACTGATTTTAATCATACTAAATAACAATTACTGCTATTATTTATCAGCATTAAATATTTACATTTTTAATATCGAGAGTCATATTTTAGAATAATAGGATTATCTTTTAATAGGATAATTGGCAAAATCTAATTCAAATGTGATGGGTTGCATTCCAAAGGAATGTGAGAGGACAGGTTGCCTGCAAAATGCCAGGACCCAGGACCTGTTGGTGCCATGTCTCTCTCTAGCCAGTCTAATGATCTAAAAGCTGAGCAGAAGTCTTTTTTTTTTCAGGGTGAGCGGAAAAGTATAGTGTTTGAGTAGCACATTTTCATGCCTGGCATTCATCAGGCTGAAACCTCGCTCACAATTGGTGCTTGGCGCTTGGAATGTTGTGCAAATGTCAAGCAGACGAGACAGAAGTTCAAACTGTTGCTCTCTTAGGTGCTCAGGCATGAAACTGTGCCGCTCAAACACTATACTTTTCCGCTCACCCTGAAAAAAAATTAGAGGGAACATTGGCCAGGGACCCGGGGGCAGCTCGTTAAGCTGCCCCCATCAGCAAGGTCCCGCCCCGGAAGCCCGAAGATCTATGGAATGGGCTTGGAAGTAGAAATAAATCAAAATTCTGTAACAGAAAATAAAGTTTTGTGCCTTTTTTGTTGCAAATTATGTCTGCCCTCTTAATTGATCAATAGATCTTTGCAGCTTATTTAGCACCTGCCAAGGGTACTAAATTTCAGGACATTTTCCTGACCCCACCGCCATCACTTCTGAGAATTGGTTAAGATATCTTTGGAGCTTTAAAGACTAAACCTTATTTTAGTTTCTTTAAACTATGATGTTCATAAAGTCATGTTTTGTAGAACAATAGGAAATGTGTACTTGGCTTTTTCATCCATCTCTCAGTCAAGGGTAGGACAAAATCAAATGCCTGTGCTACAAGAAACATTGCGGGTGGATTTAGGGAAGTCACTAGCTTTCAACATGATCTCTGATTCGCCACAAACTTAAAAAATTAAAATTAAATTGTATGTGGAAAGATATGTTTTAAAGAAATAAAATGGTTTGTTTCAACACATTTAACATTTAAGTTTGCTTGACACACTTATTTTCTAGAAATACAGTAATTCAGTAAAAGTAATTGCTTTCTTTTATTTCCCATTTTTTTCTAGCTCAGCTTTATTTATCTGTCCAGAAGCACAAAGTTGACCTTAATATCTTTGACAACTATTTTTATAGTCACATTTATCCTTGTTTCCAGTGGAATCTTCTTCCCTTTCAGTTCGGATTTGGCAAACCCGAGGCCTAAGCGAATGCTTCTTCAGGTAAAAAGTGTTTCTGAATTTGCAAGGAAATGTATGATTTGTTTTTGCTTTTTTAAGACTCTCCTTTGAAAGGAGGAGTACTTTGCCTTAAATCCAGTGATTTGAAATTAATATGTGTACTTTATTTTCATCAACCTCAATCTCAGATGTGCTTATCTTGCACTCTTCAATATGCCATTTTACCTCAGCCTTTGGATCGTGTCATTCCTGGAACTGGGAAAGAAGAATCAGAAAGAAATCTTCACTGATACTGCCCAATTATTTCATGGTTTAATATAAGAGGGTGTCTTGGCAACTTGGTTCCTATATAAAATAGGAAAAGACAATCCAAATGTCTTATAATCACAAATCTCTAGTCAGATCTCTGACTGATTTTTGTGAGAGTTCTATTTCTTACACAGCTGTAGTTATCAATTTACAATCTGCCCCTTATGTGAAATGGAAGTGGCCCAGAGGAATTCAGTAGAAATTCTTGTTCTTCACCTCCAGAGGTGCATCTGTAACAGCTGTCATCAAACCTTTTGAAACCAACACATTATCCCATTAAATCCAGGGCTTGGAAAGATGTAGTCAAAATGCCCAAGAAAACTAATCCAAATGGCGAAATATGTGGCTAAGGTTGCCCTGAGGTTTGGAGGCAAAACTTACAAAACTGAAATGAGGACATTGCTTGTATGTTCATGTACTCACTAATAGTTCATTTCCAACTTCATGTCTGATGCAGTTAACATTAATTGATAAATACGATTCTTGCTGAAAACTCTAAATTGACAAGTACTTATATGAAACTGGATTTTGCAAGAAGACCTTCATACTATTGGGACATGATCAAGTGAGGCAGTGCTTAAGCAAATGAAAGAAAACAGAATATCGTAACCTCTCAAAAGTATAGAACTGGGATATAGCAACGCACACTTCAAAGCGGCCTTTGAAATACCTACTCAGGTTAATAATACATTTCAGCCAGGAGTTATGTTGTAATGGCTCAATATTATACTATCCGCTAGATCAGTGGTAGTCAACCTGGTCCCTACCACCCACTAGTGGACATTCCAGCTTTCATGGTGGGCGGTAGGGGTTTGCTGTAACTCTGCTTTATAAATTTTATAAAGTAAAGTTACTTCCCTCCTTTATAAATCACCATTACTGTGGAACTGGTGGGTGGTTAGAAAATTTTAATACTACCAGAAATACAAAAGTGGGCGGTAGGTATAAAAAAGTTGACTACCCCTGAGCTAGATAGAAGATTTCATTTCATTTTATATGCAGAAAGATTCTGTCCTTATAAAGATGTGAACATTGAAACAAACTCATATTCTGTTGTACAATAACTTTTACCATGCATATGTTTATCATACCATCCTTTTACTGGCAAAATATCAAGGTAACTCTTGACTGTTGCAACATTTGTTTTTGAAACGTATAAAACTTGCACATGGTAGCAAACTACAGCTAGTCCTGGAGTTGCCACCGCTATTGGAACTGGAATTTTCATTGTGGTCAAGTGACTGGACCCAATTTTACAACCATTTTATGATGGTTGAAAGATAAATCGCATGATTATAAATGCAAATCCAGCTTAACCAATGTCAGTTTTTGCCGGAAACTGGCAAAAAAAGGTCACACAATGTGATCATGTGATCACACGATATTGTGACCAATTGTAAGTGCAACCTAATTGCCAAGCACCCAAATTATGAACATGTGACCATAGGAGTGGGGCAGTGGTAATAAATTCAAATTTATAGTGTAACTTTTTTGGAGGCCAACAGTAATTGTTAAGCAAACGGGTGTAAGTGTGTCTTATCTGTACTAGTACCTGTAAATGATTTTATTTGATTAAGAAGAAATGGAAATGGAGGTGTCCTACAGATCAAAACAATTACTTAAATCAACCTACAGAAATATTAGGCATTTCCCCACATTTGCTGGCTGGTTAGATGTTCAATACAACCAAAGTACTATGTGTTAAAATGGGTGGAATAAAACAGCAATAAAAGAGCCTGTCAACTCAGATCTGTTAAATAAATAAAAGTGTGGTTTCCTAACAGGCGTGCCTTCTAATGCAGTATGTACATACTGTATGTTAAGTCCCTTTAAAGCAAAGTCTTGTAAAGCGATTCACATAACAATACATATAAAGCTACAACCCTGTGTAGACATTTAAAACAAACAAATAATTTAATTTAGGAATATCAATCATGTAGTTCAAGTTATTAACTTCCTAATTTGGCCTTTAAATCTTATGTACATTTGAATTAATTTTTGTTGACTTTAAAGTACCTTATTTTTTGGAGTATAAGACGCACCTTTTTCCCTCAAAAAAAAAAAAGCCTGAAAATCTGGGTGCGTTTTATACACTGAATACAGCATTTTTTGCCTCCTGAAACCCTGCCCCCTTCACCAAAATGGCCATGCATAGCTTGAAGGAGGCTTTCAGAAAGCTCCTGGGGGCTGGGGAGGGCAAAAGTGAGCAAACAACAGCCTGTTTTTTTGGCTCAATTTCCCCCTCCCAGCCCCCAGAGCACTCTATAAGCTTCCTAATGCCCTTTTTTGACAAAAAAAAAATGGGCCCGTTTTTGCAAAAAAATGGCCTTTTTTGCTCGTTTCCCCCCATTCCCCAGGAACATTCTACAAGCTTCCTAAGGGCTATTCATGTCCTTTTTTGGGGGGAAAAATGGGCCCAGTTTCACAAAAAACGGGCCTTTTTGGGGTGGTTTGCAGAGTGCAAAAACTTTTTTTTTAATCTGCCTCTTCAAAACCATGGTGCGCCTTATACTCCAGTCCATCTTATACTCCCAAAAATACAGGTAATTTAAATTTACAAACTAGTTTCAGTAGCAACTTCTTGGTTTGAAAAGGCATATTCCTAACTAAATGATAAATGAGCATTTTACCATTCTGTACGGTGTGTGTATGTGTGTGTGTAATATTGCAGAATGTAATATCAAATATGTTAAGCACTATTTTAGGAACTGAGGATAGCAGATTGACAAATATATTATTCTATGAAAATTGTTATTACTGTGAAAAGGGATCAAATTTTTGTAGTGATTTATGTCACTTGCTTGATTTGCCATGTCAGCTGGCTTCATTGTGGCAGGTAAATCACAGTGGATAATTTTTATTATTATGGTTTGTCACATAACCTAACCAGGTTATCATATTTATTTGTCACTCATCTTGTGATTTAAGGCAATTCTGAGCAGCAGCCATTTCTGAAAAATTATATTTGAACTTTGAGTGGGCATGCTGGTATCCAGAGTGTGCTATTACTGCTTATAACTTGGTTAAACTGATAATCACCCTACTTGCTCACTCAGTAACTTCCTCTCTGACCTTTCCTTGCTTTCGTAATATTATCAGCTTCTTCAGTCCAAGCTGTGATCATTATTCTTTTTTTATGACTCACAACGTCATGATTAGTATGCTGTTGACCAGCAATGTTAAACTCAAGGCCCAGGAACCGGATCTAGCCTGCAGGGTACTTAGATCTGGCCCGTGGGGCTGCTCTGGAACAGCAAAGGACCAGCCTGTGGTGCTATTGCCAGCGAAAACGAGCTCTTGAGCTGCCACAGCCTCCTGCAATGCACTGCCAGTGAAAACTGAGCTCAGGAGCCCGTTTTTGCTGGCAGAGTGCTCGGGCCATTACAGGTGCCCCCAACAGAAGTGATGTTGAGCTGGCCACGCCCACTCTGGCTCACTGAGGTCAAACAAAACCCTGATGCAACCCTCAGTGAAATCAAGTTTTACACCCCTGCTGTTGACTATCATGCAATCAGCTTTGTGGGTTTCCAAAAATATAGAAAGAAAAATGTCTACTGCAACAAGCACAGTCAGATTTAACTCTCATATTGCATATTTGAGAAGTCACTTAGGCCAGTGTTTTTCAACCACTGTGCCGCGGCACACTAGTGTGCCGTGACATAGTGTAAGGTGTGCCGTGGGAAAAACACCTTATATATAGTCAATATAGGCACAGAGTTAATTTTTTTTAACATTTTCTAATGGTGATGTGCCTCGTGATTTTTTTCATGAAAAAAGTGTGCCTTTGCACAAAAAAGGTTGAAAAACACTGACCTAGGCGTTTGTAAAGAAAGGACATCCTTTGCCCCAGTGAGTTATTTTGTATCTGCCTCACAGACTGGTGGCAAAGTCTTAGCAACTTCTTGTCTTGTCATTTTTCCAGCATTTAAACAGAAGATTTCATAGCCTAGATGGTCACTTGGAAAAAAGTGATTCTGGAATATGGATGAATGGGATGGACTACAGTGGGATATCGCTCATTACACCCCACCTGCCTGAGCTCAACGACTCTATTGCAGCCACATGTGAGGAAGGATCCCCTCTCTGTGGATTTCCTTGGATTCTACCCGTGAATTACTTTTTTCGGTTGGTTGTGATCACACTTAATGAACTACTTAGTTTTAACAGAAATAGCCATTGATGTAATATTTTTGAAAAAGAGTATCTTCAAGTGAATCAGTAAATCTGTTGCATTTTAAGCGAATCCTACCAGAAGGAAACCAATTACAAAACAGGGCAATGCCCATATCAAAGCCGCAGTCAGACTGGAAAGAGTCTGAAAATGCAGTTTAGGGTTTGAAAAGTGGGAGAAGAAGTGACATTTTTCTTTCTTCCTGTATCATTTGCTGGACTGACGGGGTTTCCTAAAACTTCCTGCAGAGGACAGGAAGCGTTTTCTGTTTTAATCCCTTTAATCTTGAAAGGCAAAAGGGATCTTCAGCATGAAATTGGGCCAAGAAACAAAGCAGTCACAGGAAT
This sequence comes from Thamnophis sirtalis, assembly GCF_051295495.1. Lineage (NCBI taxonomy): Eukaryota > Metazoa > Chordata > Lepidosauria > Squamata > Natricidae > Thamnophis > Thamnophis sirtalis. Next base: position 73,661,697 of record NW_028261385.1, on the reverse strand, counting down.
CAACATTGACATGAAAGCACAAAAGAAGAAAAAAAAGAATGTTCTGGGTATACCATGAAGCACCCTTTTCTATTTATGTTTAAAAAGTGTTAATGTTTTCTGAATAAGCTTGGCCGCATCTGTCAGTAATACCATCAGAGTTATTCACGTCTCTTGTCATTCCGCTTTGCGAAAGTTTTCAGCTTTGAGCAAAACTTTGAGCCTTTTATCGTTATTTCCTGGGGAACTGATAAACAAGGGTGGGCTTTTTAAAAATAAAAATATTCTGACAAACACTACTTTGACAGATTTATCCTTTTATTTTTATGTTAAGATGAAAAAGGCTAATCATTTTGATTTCTTTTGCATGTAAGGCTGTCACATTTTGCATTTTCAGTAGCATTTTAGGTTTTAATATACTTAGCCATATTATACTTTATGGAACAGAATTAACAGTAATTTGAAATATTTTAAAGGACTTTTACAGTTAATTACATTGATAACTTTTATAAAAATCCCTTTTTTAACAGGAAAACATGGTATCTTCCTGCACCAGCAATTACTCCCCAAAACCCTATTCGCTTTCAGCTTCTTTCTAAAGAGCAAACACAATGGGATTCTACAAAGCTAACCTTTGAAGTAATAGGTAGGTGAATATCTCATTCTTCCTTGCCTTGAGAGGATTCTTATACGGAATTATTTGATCATGATAACTAGTTAGCTATGGCAAATTATTTAATTCATCTAATTATTTACCCAAATATGATGTAATATTAAATCAGGAACCTTCAGTCAAAGTTGCCAGAGATAGCCCATCAGCGTGAATACAGCATATCACAAATACAACATGCATTTTACAAGCTGTACCTGAACATATTTTTGACTATGATAAGCAAAGCATTTAAGGACAGGACATGAAATAATATTTGATAGGTGGAAACCTATCAAAGAGAGACCTAGAATTAAGGAGAAATTTCCTGACAGTGAAAACAATTAGTCCTTGGAACAGTTTGCCTCCGGAAGTTACGGGTGCTCTGCCACTGGAGGTTTTTAAGATTGTACAGTCATTTGTCCAGAATGGTATAGGGCAGTGATGATGAACCTTTTTGGCACTGAGTGCCCAAACCGGAACGCATGTGCATGCATGCTGGAAACCCAAACACCAGTTGGCCGGTGCACATGTGTGTGCTGGCCAGCTGATCTTTGACTTTCCGGCACGCAGCTGGTCTTCATGCGTGCCAGAGCACCGGAAACCCGAAGACCAGATGGCCGGTGCACACATGCCTGGTTTTTGGCCGTTTGGGGGGCTGTTTTTCAGTGCTTCGGCAAAGACCAGCTGGCGATGGCGCACACGCCTACAGAGAAGGCTCTGCATGCCACCTCTGGCACTCGTGCCATATCTTCACCATCACAGGTATAGGGTCTCATGCTCGAAGGGTGTGTGTGGACTAGAACACCTCCAAGGTCCCTTCTAGCTGTGTTATTCTGTATTCTGTAAATTATGTTATAAGAGGAATGCCAGCTTCTTTTATTAGGTTGTATTAAAATTTTCCTAGATGTTTTTAAAAGCATAGGTCATAAATTAATCCAGAGATTAGGAAAATATCCTTTCCAGGATATTACGAAAACCCAAGCAAGTGGTGTATAATTTGCTTTAGATTGAAAATATATGGCAGCTCCACTGTCCTTTCTTCTGAATTCATGTAGAGATTTTTGTTTATCATCTGCTTTAGGTTCAAGCCACATGGCATTATATCTTCGACCACATCAAGGCTCAACACTGTCCACTTGGTCTCTTGGAAATGGAACTCCCCTTGTTAATAGCTTGAATGGAGACTATTTTGTGTATTATTCACGTGGGCTCCATGCCAACCCCTGGCACTTTTGGATCGAGCTGAAGGTGAGTTTCTTCTTTCAGCATCCCATTAATTTCTTAGAACTCTCCTTTCTTTACTTAAATGGGTTGCCCTTTGGATACAGTTTATTAATTCATCTTCATCTTTTGAACTTAACACACAATTGCTTTCTAGTGCTATTAATTTGGATATGCCTTTTCTTTATGTGTCCTTCACATGACAAGTGTTTATCTTTCATTTCAGGAATACATTAAATCAAATATGCCCTTGAATATTAGATTCCTGCAACTGTAGCGCCAGCAGATAGAAATTAATCCTGTACTCCTGTATTTGCTTAGTTGAAACTTGCTGAACTCACATGGTGTTTCCAGATGTTCACTTAAGATTGTATAAATTATCTGTCATTGTCTTACTGACATGGTTATATTAGTAGATGCAAAAGCGGTAGCGTATACTGTACTATTCATATATTACCATTGGTTGCAGTAAACCAGAGAAGCAAATTATAATTTGTCTAGTACTGGAGAGAAGTTCTTGAAAGGTGTGCTTATCTAACAGCAAAATTTCAAACTGCCTTTATGTCTATAAAATATGATCATTTTTTCTATCTAGATATATAGAGTCACGGTGGCTCAGTGACTAAGACGCTGAGCTTGTCGATCAGAAAGGTCGACAGTTTGGTGGTTTGAATCCCTAGCACCATGTAACAGAGTGAGCTCCCGTTATTTGTCCCAACTTCTGCCAACCTAGCAGTTCGAAAGCATGTAAAAATCCAAGTAGAAAAATAGGAATCACCTTTGGTGGGAAGGTAACCGCATTCTGTGTGCCTTCGGTGTTTAGTCATGTCGGCCACATGACCATGGAGACATCTTTGGACAGCACTGGCTCTTCGGCTTTGAAACGGAAATGAGCACCACCCCCTAGAGTCGGGAAAGACTAGTACATATGTGTGCGGGGAACCTTTACCTGATATAGAATCTGAATTATATTTTGATGTAGAATGGTATTGGCAAAAGAAAAACAACATAATTATCTTGATGTACTGCTCTATATGTTTGAATTAAGGTTCACTTCCTCAGGTTTTTGAATGGGGACTAAACATATTCTACATCCTTCTGACCCATAAATTAACCTTAACCCTAACCCCATAAAATGTAATTAATATAGGTTTAGGAATTTAGTTTCTTCCATTTTATTTGCTAGGTATACTACTTCTGCATTCTGCTTCAGGCTTAAATAACATTTTGTTTTGAAAACAGCCATTTTAACACCAGTTTCAGTGAGCATCTTGGAATTCTTTAAAACTTTGGTTTCTTCAGTTGATGATACTCTTTGGTTCCTTCTTTGCAAGCTTCGAATTCTACCATTACACAGTGCTGAATGAGAATAGGATTCAAATAATCAGACATGAGCTTATTTGCTTTTTTCTCTTTTTAGGGTTCGGACAAATCCACGAAAGGAATGGTCACCCTTGCCATAGCTAACCATTTTTTTTTTGGAGAAGATCAAAAGTCATCTCCGTTACATGCTTTATTGGAAAGATTTCCCAGCTGGATTTGTCCCTTAAGTTGGACTTCTACCTATGACCAGTTTATCTTTTAATCTAGAAATTACAAAGGTCAATTGTCTCTCAATTGTTGGATGGCACTTTTGTCCATAGGAAGCTTGAGTGACTCGGGAAAGATGGCATTCCTGACCGAAAGAAAAACTATGAGGAATAATTTAGCCTAAAGTATATTTCAATGGCAGTATTGATAAGACCTCTTTGGGGAAGGAGGTCTTTTGTTTCTTTATTGCAAAAAAAATATCACCAGTTTCTGCCACTTGAATAGTCCCTTCACCTGCTGACATTATAACATGAAACTGCCTTTTGGAAAATAGCTTTAGAACAGCTGTTCTTGGGTTTTTGCAATAAAAGGAGCTTTTGAACTGGAGCTACAAGCACAAAATAACATACTTTACTGCCTTTAAATAACACAAGTGCTGCCTTGTGCTTAATATTTTGATGTGTTCTCATTGACTAAAGAATTGTTGTAATTAAGCACCGTTAAGGCTATCATGAAGAATATGGAGCTGTTAATGGTAATTGCTGCAATAATGATACTCATTTTGAATGCACTATGTAAATAAAGCTCTTTTAATTATAATGCCAACAAACTTGATGGTCAATCTAACTGAATTCTTAAGTTTATGTGTTCCGGTTTTACTGTTTTTCCTTCTTTTTTTCTGGATTCTTTTATGCCTATGAAACAGTTGTGGGTTTCAAAAAAGTTTAGAACCTCTTCTGTAGGTGTGGCCTGTTTTGTAGGAGTAGCTTGGCAGTCATGTGACCAGGTGGGCATGGCCAACTTGGAAAGTTTAGTGAAACTCACTTAACAACGCTCTTAGCAACCAAAATTTTGGGGTCCATTGTGGTCATAAGTTCTCTTTCTTTTTTTCTTTCTTTCCCACTTTCTCTTTCTTTCTTTCTTTCTTTCTTTCTTTCTCCTCTCTCTTTTTCTTTCTGTCTCTCTCTGTGTGTGTGTGTCTGTCTGTCTGTCTCTCTCTCTCTCTCTCTCTCTCTGTGGCTCTTTGTCTCTCCCTCCCTCTCTGTCATTCTCTGTCTGTTTGTCTCTCTATCTCTCTGACTCTCTCTCCTCCCTCCCGCCATCTCTGTCACTCTGTGTGTGTGTGTCTCACTCACTCTCTGTGTGTGTCTGTGTCTGTCTCTCTCCCCTCCCTTCCTCTCTCTCTGTCACTCTGTGTATGTATGTGTGTGTCTGTCTGTCTATCTCCCACTCATTCACTTAATCACTCACTCTGTGTGTCTCTGTCTATCTGTCCCTCCCTGCCTCCCCTCTGTCTCTCTCTCTCTGTCTCTGTCTCTCTGTGTCTGTCAGTCTCTCTCTTATTCCCTCCCTCCCTCTCTACCTCTCTCTCTCTCTCTATCTATCTATCTATCTATCTATCTCTCTCGTTCACACACACACACACACACACACACACACATATATACTGTGGTCACCTTGTTCAGTGATCCATTCATATTTGAAACACTGAACAACTGGCCTGCATTTATGGTTTTTTGCAGCATTTTGCAGTCATAGGACCAAAATATATGATTAAAAGTACCTGGCAGTGGCGTTTTTCCCTGGGGGGCTCCGCAGAACATCCCAAGGCCGATGCCACCACATCTCCTCTCTTCGGGACAGGTCCACTTCAGAAGGACGAGGCCTCTGTGGTCCCCCTCACGTTCCTTGTCTTCCAGCTGTGGCCACATGCCATGGAAAGGATAGGAGCGTGCACACACGCACAATTATAGGCCCAGAGAGGGAAGCCTCTGCACAAGTCCGGGCAAGTGAGAACAAGTTCCAATTGTTACGAAAGCTCCAGGATGAGGGATGGAATCTTCGCTGTGGGACAGTAAAGCTCTCTCCCCAAAGGCAGCAGGACCAAAACCCCTCTTCCAACTGGCCCCTCCTCCCTCTGAGGGCAAAGGACACTTCTGCCCCGCTGCCTCTGGATTCCCTCCAAGAGTCTCCACTCTCCGGGGCTGTAATTGTGCAGTGTCTGTGCGCGCACCTATGTTTTCCACTTGGCGTCGCAAGTGGGCTCCGGAGTCGCTCCACACAACTTTTCTAAAAACCTGGTCCCTTAGAATTCATGTTTTATAATCAGGATTCAGGTAAGTCAGGTAACAGTGGAGTTCAGTACTCTGAGTGATTCAACACTCTCCCTGAAGCATATTACTTAGATTAGGGTGCTTAACATATGAGTTGACCACTGCCTGTCAAATCTCTTGGCACAAGGCAACAACACAAACACAATCAGTTTGGGGCAAGGTGTCCCAGGAGCTATTCTTACAATTCATCCAACGCACACCCATTGAAAGTCACTCAACTCCTTCCAATTTCTCCAGCACATCCACACAGTTATCTTGGGAAAAGTATAGAAAGTTTGCTACTGCCACCTTTTGGCCAAATATCTCCTTTACTTTATGAAACTAAACAATATCTAGGACCAAGGAAGGAAAATTATTACAGGTAAACCTTGGATTATGAGCATTCCCTTAGCAAACGCAATAAGCATTTACGAACAAGCCCCCAAAATTATGAATATTGCAGGACCACAGCAGTGGTTCGCTCTTCTGAACAACCACAGAGGCTATGCAACATTCCCTCCACCTATTCTCCTCCCTGGCCAGGTTTTCACAGGCACTTCGCTTGTGGAAACTCACCTTGTGAAATTCTGTTGCGCTTTCTTTGCCTGCTTTATTGCTTCAGGCTTTCGGTGCATTTGCAGAGAACAGAAATCGAATGTACCGTGAGATCTTGTGCTACTGATCTTGTGTGATCTTGCACCTTAGGCCTCTATTCTCTGCGAATTGAGGCCTGGGTGTTCGCAAACAGATGGAAGGCTTCAGTCCTTCCCTCAGTTTGTCTTTTCCTTGCCGAAGCCTGCAGGGAGTTTGCGTTCCAGTAGGCTTTGGCGGCCCTTTGCAAAAAGTTTTTGTTGGCACCAGCTGAGCTTGGGAGGAGAGGGCACATCCCTCCAAAGATGTGTTCATACTGGCAAAGGCTTTTTGAAAAGGGCTCCCAAAGCCTAGAGGGACGCAATCCTCAAGAGCTTTGCTGACAAGAAACGAGGTCCGGAGGACTGCACATGGCCTTCCGAGCCTCCTTTCTCTCCAGCGATCCACTTGATGATTATTCATCGCCGGAATCTTTGTGAAGCAAATCTCCAGTGAGAAAGGAAGTCCGGAAGGCTGTGTATGGCCCTTTTTCATCGTTGGAGGCCTCAACAATACCTTTACTGACAAAAAAGGAGGAAGCAGGCAAAGAAATAGGCTGGATAGGACACAAATCTTCATAAGGTAAGTGACCCAGTGTAGCAAGATGGAGGTGAAACAATTTTTTTGGGGGGGGAATCTCAGGCGAGGTAGAATAAGGTATCTGTGGGTCAGTTGAGGCCTTGGATGGTCTGAAGCAGGTGACCTGTTCCATCACTACACCACCACCACCTCTGGCCTTCCCTTCCCCAAGATACCTCATGTGCACTTAACAAGACATGCATTTGATTAGCGAATACGTGGGTGAAAGGAGAGCATGATTCCGTTCAAGGTACAAGATTCATTTCCACGAATCCTTGATATCCTTGGATAGGCTCCATTACATTCGTAACTTGAGGACTACCTGTATTACTGAAAATCTGTTACTTCCTCCATTGCTCAATAGCAGCTTACTTTCCTGATTAGGAAACTCAAAAGTTTAATTATCAGAACTTTAGACAAAGTCTAAGGTTTTTGTTCTTATTTCTTTGTTTAGCAAAACCAAGACAACACAAAGATGAAATTATACATGTAATGTTGTAACGTAATATAACATTACATGTACCACTTAATGGCACATGTATGGAGTTAGTAGAACCGATCTTTTGCAAATGCATATAAAAAGTCCACCAACCATTTGAATGTTAAGATACCACAAATAGTATGCATTGTTTTTTCTGCAAATTCCTGCATTTTAACAAAAATATTTTAACCCATTCACTGTTGTTAACTATGATGCAATGTTGGGTTTCAAATTTTTTTACTACCAATTCTGTGGGCGTTGTTTATTTTGTGGGTGTGTCTTGGCAGTCATGTGACTGAGCGGGAGTGGCTTGGCGGTTATGTGACTGGGTGGGCATTGCCAATTTAGCTGTCCATTTTGCCAATTTAGCAGTCCACTAAACAATAAACAGCAGTCCCCTTTTCTATTCTTTTTAATACTGCATGAAGTTTTTGCACTAGGTTTTTTTTTTACTGGGGGGGGTGGAGAGGTTGACAATGCCTGGGAATTTCTGGTAATATCTCCCCTGTGTTAGAGGCACCAAAATAACCAAGATGGTATAAGGTCTCCTGCTAGAGCAGGGGGTTGAACTAGATGACCTCTGGGGTCCCTTCCAGCCATGGATTGCTGTGCTGTTTCAAAGCATCCTCTGAAGCTGTGTCTAGTGCCAGGTTTGTGGTCCTCCTTTCCTCTCCTTTTTCTTTCCCTTCTTCCCTCCATCTATCCATCCATCCATCCATATCTCATTCACTTTCCTTTCCCTTCCCTCTTTCTCCCTTCCCTCCCTCCCTCCATCCTCCCTCCATCCCTTCTTCCTACCCCCCTCTCCCTCCCTCCCTTTCTCCCTCCCTTTGTTTTTTTTTAATTTTTATTTTAAACACATAAGCACATCAACAAAAACAAACACATGACTTAAAACAACATAGGAACAAGAAGTTCCATCATATATCATACAGCAGTTCCGTATCGGTTTCTTTACAGATAGTGTTTTCCCTTCTATACATTTCTATTTTGCATTCATGGTCCCCTTATTCGTTATCCATTTTTTTTAAAGTAATCTTTATTAGTTATACATTTTTTAAAGAGTAAAACATACAAATACAAATACAATTTTAAACATACAACCCCCCTTCCCCCCCCCCCCGCAGTGACAGTCATTCACAGCCCAACTTCCTCATTGTTAGGTCTCTAAGCCACATCTTCTCATTACAAAGTTCAGGGATCTATTACAATACTCATGTTCACTTTTAACTTTCCCCATTTTAAGTCCCTGCTGTTCTCCTTGTCGCCCACATATACCATAAGTTCCAGCTAAGGTAATGTTCCGTTTCTCCTTTGTCCCTAAGCCAACCCGTCATTCTGTCCATTTCTGCACATTCATAAATCTTTTTAATTATAGCATCTTCCGACGGTATGGTAGTGGATTTCCAAAATTGTGCATAAGTTATTCTTGTGGCCACAATTATATGTAGGCTCAAATGCCATATTGAACTGCTCATGTTTTCTGGTTTAATGCTTAGTAGAAGGTTCTCGGGTCTCCATTCCATGTTTGCCCTGGTAACCTCTTTTAGCCATTTTTTAATCCTTTTCCAGTATTTCGTGGCCTCAGTACAGGACCACCAAATATGGTAGAATGTGCCATCCTTTCTTCCACATTTCCAACACAGTGGAGATAACCCAGGAAACATCTTGGCTAACCTCACTGGGGGGAAGTGCCACCTATAAACCATCTTGTATATGTTTTCTTTGAATGCTGTAGATATTGTAAGTTTAATGGTCTTACTCCATAGATCCCACCATTTGCCCATTTCAATTTCATAGCCAAAGTTTCTCTCCCATGCTATTAGAAGGCTTTTATCCATCTCTTCATTAGCATCTTGGCAGGTCAAAAATTGGTAAATCTTCGATAACATTTTCTTGTCTCCACCAAACAAAATCTTATCTAGCCCCTGAGGATTTGGGTAGATCCCAAACCGTACCTTATCGCTTTTAAACCTGTTTCTAACCTGTAAATATTCCCACCATTCCAGATTCCTGCCCTGCTGCTCTAATTCCATCTTTGTTTTCATGTTGCCATCTTCTGTCATGATGTCTTTATATGTTATGTTTCTTGTCCAATTAAATACACTGGGATGCGTTAAGGCCTCTAATGGTGCCAACCAGCACGGAACCCTAGGATAGTATTTTTTCCTCATCTTTTCCCAGACCCCCATCAAAATCTTCCGAATATAATGTCCCATGAAGTACCTATGGGGGGTGTCTCTTTCTTGCCAGAGGGAGGCATGCCATCCCTGAGGGAGGTCATGTCCTTCTATAGCCAATAGGCGCCTTCTACTCAACATCACCCAATCCTTCACCCATGTCATAATTGCTGCATTATAGTATGCTTCCCAGTTGGGTACTCCGAAGCCTCCCAGTTCTCTATGTTTTTGCAATATTTGGGCTTTAATTCGTGCTTTCTTGCCTTGCCATATAAATCGAGCCACTATTGTCTCCAAAGATTTAAAAAAAATTTTGTCCAATTTAGTTGGTGCCGTTTGAAACAGAAACAAAAATTTTGGTAATACATATGTCTTGACTGTCGCAATCCTGCCCATCAAAGACAGTTGTTTACCACTCCAATTAGTCATATCTTTAGATACCTGCTGTAGCAATTTCATATAGTTATCTACCTTGATAGAGGAACATCTCTCCGTGAGCCAAATTCCCAAGTATTGTATTTTATGGGCCATGTTAATCCCTAACAGGCTTTGTACTTCCCTTTTCTGGTTCAGAGTCATATTCTTAATTAACAGTTTTGTCTTCTCTTTGTTTATACGTAGCCCCCGCTATCCTACCGTACTCCTCTATTTTACATAAAAGTTGTATCCCAGAAGCCATAGGATCCTCCAGGATAAAAACAAGGTCATCGGCGAAAGCCTGGACCTTAAATTCCTGAGCTTTAGCTCGTAACCCTTTAATTTGTGTGTCACTCCTCACTATTCTAAGAAGGGGTTCTAATGTGAGGATAAACAGTAGGGGGGATAACGGGCATCCTTGTCTTGTGCCTTTACCAATCTCAATATCACCTGCCTCTTCTCCATTTACCAATAATGTTGCGGTTTGTCGTACATAAATTGCCCGAATTGCATTTAAGAAGTTTTCTCCAAACTTCATATTTTCTAATTGTGACAACATAAAGTTCTAATTTACCCGATCAAAAGCCTTTTGTGCGTCAAGAAACATAAAGGCCACTTGTTTATCTGGCCGAGCTTCATAATATTCTAAGGCATCCAAAATAATTCTAACATTATCTTTCAAATGACTTGACGGCAGGAAGCCGTTCTGATCAGGGTGTATAAATTTATTAAGGAAGAATTTAAGTCTATCTGCCAGTATAGCTGCAAAGATTTTATAATCCACATTCAAAAGTGAAATGGGCCTATAGTTTTTAATTTGGGTGCGGTCAGCTCCAGCTTTAGGCAAAAGGGTTATATAGGCCTCAGCCCATGATTTCGGTGCGATAGAATCCGTCAAGACAGCATTTCTCCCTCCCTTTGAAGAACCCCAGAAGGTCTTTGGTAGGAGGAAGAAAAGCCAGACATTTTGAAACTGAGAACGTACCCAATGATCATCTGACATTCTTAGAGTTCCACTATTAATTAGCTTAGCCTGAGCCTAAAGATAGCAACTAGCAGAGGTCTTCAAACTTGGCAACTTTAAGACCTGTGGACTTCAACTCCCAGAATTCTCCAGCCAGCAGAGCTGAATTCTGGGAGTTGAAGTCCACAAGTCTTAAAGTTGCCAAGTTTGAAGACCTCTACTCCATGGACTTGGGGATCCCCAAACGGTGAGGATTTTTTTCTTTCTCCCATTTTTTTTCTCCCAGGGGGCTGCAGAGAGGCTTGCTTGGCAGCCCCCATGCCCTAATTTGGGTCTAGCAAACCCAACTGAAGCCTGCTGGGAGCCAAAATGGGTACGGGGGGGATCCTGGAAGGGGCGGCAGAAGGTATGGTTGTGAATCCAGTGGGGGGCAGGCGCAGCAAGCTCCAGGGAGGGGGGGCTAGCAAGACTTACCTGTAGGCTTGAGGAGGAGACAGCTCAGTAGGGGGACAGGCACCATGTAGCAACTTAGGCAGGCAAGGCAGCTTAGGCAGGGAAGTAACCTGGGAGGTCAGGAGTGACAGGGCAGGGCTGGTGGGCAGGGCAAGCAACCAGGGAACCAGTTCAGGGGCATGGCAGGCCTGGGTCGCTGCCGGTTCCAGTGACCCAGGCCACCAAGTTACTACCTATTTGGCCAAACCGGTCCAAATTGGTAGGAACCCACCTCTGCTCTGCTGCATTAAGCATACTATTGCCTGTGTACAAATCAGAGGTGGTATTCAGCTTGTTCGGACCACTTCTGGAGAACTGGTAGTGGAAATTTTGAGTAGTTTGGAGAACCGGTAAATACCACCTCTGACTGGCCCCGCCCCATCTATTCTCTGCCTCCCGAGTCCCAGATGATCAGGAGGGAGTGGGGATTTTGCTGTAACCTTCCTCTGCCATGCCCACCAAGCACACCACACCCACAGAACCGGTAGTAAAAAAAAAATGAATCCCACCATATGTACAAATGGCATTTCATCTCAAAGTTGTCCAAAAGTTTTGCATTGGTTAACGCAAGTCTATACATGTGCAACCAGAAGTCTCATGGAGTTCATTAAATCTTATTCCCAGGTCTTGCACTGAAGCCAAAAGATACTGGACTAAAATCCACATGTGGTTGGAAAAAATGATACACAAACAAATAGACTTTAAACCAGAGGTCTTTTTATTGGGAATTTTACCAGAAACCTACAACAAAGACTTAAAATATTTGATTGTAAATGTGTTAACAGCAGCCAGAATTGTATTTGCAAAAAACTGGAAAAATGAAACAATACCAAAAGAGGAAGAAATTATTCGAAAAATAATGGACTGTGCCGAAATGAGTAAATTGACATTTGAAATTAGAGAGCAAGAGGATGAACAATTTTATAAGATATGGGACTCGTTTTATCAATGGCTAAGGGAAAAAAACCAAAATTTTGGAAATGAAAAATGATACACTTATGCCTTAATTGGAAAAAGTAAATGATGATATAATTATGCTGTAAAATAATTCAACAATGATATAAGGAAGTACTAATATAAGGTATGGTGATATAATGTATAAGGTTAAGAACTTACTATAATGATATTTCGCTGCTGATAAGGCAATCCTAATAGGGGAACAAATGAAAACTGGTATATATAGGCAGCGATGCCTTGTTGAACAATGAAGGAATAAGATCTCTGTTTGAAGGTATGAAATGCAAGGTTAACAATGAATAGAAGTATATTCTCTGGGGGAAAACAATGCTAATGTTAACTGAATATATATTGTAGAAGGAAAATGAGGCCTTTAGTTACATTAGAGGAAATATCTGAGATGGTAAATATTATTTGAAGATGTAGATGTTAAAACAACCGTAACCAAACGACATGCTGCATGTGATGATGGGGTTTTTTTTTTTCCTTTCCTTTTTGGACTTTTTTTTGTCCTTTTTGGCCTCCCCCGCTCCCCCCCCCCTTTTTTTCCTCTTGTTTTATTTTGTTGTTTTTTGTTTTTTAAACCCTAGCTTATTGTGGTGCTTATTAAATATACAACAGAGAGATACGGGATGTATAAACTTAGTAGGGATGCACCTGTGATTAAACGACATATTGTATGTGAAGATGGGTTTCCCCTCCCCCCCCTTTTTTTTCCATCTTCTCCCTTTCCCATTGTTGTCTGTGTAATAAAAAATAAAAAATAAATTAAAAAAAAAATCTTATTCCCAGGTCAGTGAATGTACAAATCTTCCTAAACCTGAAACCTTCAGGCAAATATCTGAGAGACCGCCTCCTGTCACATACTTCCCAACGACCAATAAGATCTCACGTTGGGCCTTCTCCGGGTGCCATCGACCGGACAATGCCGGCTGGCGGCCCCTCGGGGGAGGGCCTTCTCTGTAGCTGCTCCGGCCCTGTGGAACAATCTACCCGTAGAGATCCGGACCCTTCCCACTCTCTCGGCCTTCCCAAAAGCCACTAAAACCTGGTTGTTCCGGCAGGCTTGGGGCTGTTGAACAAGGTCCAGCCCCACCTAGACGGATTGTATGGTGTGTTGTTTTTTAAAATTGTATCTCTTTTTAATTTTTAATTTTTAACTTTTATCTTGTTTCTGTAAGCCGCCCAGAGTCCTACGGGATTGGGTGGCATATAAATTTATTAAATTACTAATTACTAAATGGCATATCAGAATCATCATGCTAGTTGGAAGTTAGAAGTTGGGAGTTTAGTTCATCCACAGAGCGCTCCATTTGAGATGGCACATGGAATCACAATGTCAGAAATAGGGAAAAGGAAGACATACACAATTAATTTGTATTAAGTAACATTATTTTAATGAAGAAACAGTTTCCAGGTAAGTACGTCCTCTTAGCAACTAGTTTGTTAGGTTTGCACAAAACACACGTTAATATTGGATAAGGAAGCAAATCATTCCTGATAATTTAAATTGCACTTCATCTTTTCAATTGGTGTTGAAAGTAACATCCTCAGCACCAGCTATACGTATGGCAACTAAAATAAATAGATCTACAGTTGATCTATCTATATGAGGAAAGAGGGCATGTGGGGGATGGAAGGGTGTGTACAAACTGCTGCATGTATTTATTTAATTTTATTATCCCACTTTTCTTACTTTATAAGAAACTAGCCGATAACCCGGCATTACCCGGTTATTTATTTATAGTGGGGAAATGTCTGGACCAAACACAATTTTTAATGTTGGATTTTCTCCCTTACCCAGAGGTGGTATTCACCTGAACCGGTAGCTGAGAGCAAGCCGGTTCTCTGTTTCTATGAAAGTGGGCCCACCATCCACCCCTGCATTATACAAACCTTTATTTCTGCTTCTGAAGCCCAGATGATCAGGGGTGGCAGATTGAATTGCCACTCCTCGGCTGTTTTCCTTGCTCTTTTCCTTGTTTCAATGCAGAAGTTCAATTTTCTCTTAACTGTGGACGTGCATGCTCAGCGAACTGGTAGTGAAGCCGGTAGAATCCCACCCCTGCCCTTACCAGAGGGAGCACCCTTGTAGTGTAATGTGAAACCGTTACCATGGCAACTCCACTGTGCTGCACAGTAGAAGCCATTTTACAGCAGTACAGTAGAAGCCATTTTAAGACAAAACAGGCTGTATCCTAACAGCACACCCCAAGGGGTTTATATATAGAGATTAAAGATGTTGAACACATCCAACACAGCTCTGTCTTCCTATTTTCCCCACAACAATCCTGTGAGGTGAGTTGGGCTGACAAAGCATGACTGGCCCAAAGTTACTTAGCTCATATTTAATGCAGGAATAAAGCCCCCAAACTATGATAGTTGGTTTTGGAACGAAAGTGATGAGACCATATACCTGTGTTGCATTTGTGGAGAGAAAAAACAATAGGCACAGGAGTCTACAATGGAATTGGACGGGGGATGACATCTACAGGGAGACAAGACTAAGTCACAGAAATAATAACCAATAGAAGCATTAAATAATTAAAATTGAAAGCAGAAAAAAACCCCACCTCAGCAAGGAGCTTTGTCATGAAACCTGAGACCTTAAGGAAATGACTCTGAAGCAACTGTGATTCACCATTATCAGAGGCAGTGAACAGGTCAAAGAGATCAAAATGCGAGATGTTTTGGCAGCAAGATCATGATATATTTGTACGAACAGTAACATCATGTGTTAGTAGCAAATTAAAACAGTAAACACATTAGGAATTTGGAAGCGAATGAGAAACAGTTTAGAGGAAAGGAATCAGAATGCAGGGAGGAATCAAGAAAACATTATTAAATGGACATTTAAGTAAATTAGTGGGGAAGAGAAAAATATAAGGTAAATCTCAGGATTGAGAACTTCAAATATTGACAGAAATCCAGCTAGTCAAGCTGCCACTCCATTGAAGATTTATTGACTACTTTGTTAAGAGGCAAGACATAAATGTATCTCAATATTCAGTTCCCCTCCTAAAATTGAATTTCAAACCTGCTCACATGGCTGTTACCAACTAGACAGGGAATAAAAGTGGGTTGTGGGAAGAGATTGAAAAGATTAGAGCATACACACGGTGTACTAGTGGTGGGTTCCTGATCCCGTTGCTACCAGTATGCTCAGTGGAGCATCGCCCAGGTGCTGTACACGCTGTGTGAGGAAGCACCAAAGACTTTAAAAACAGGTAAGGAGCACGGGCGGGCGGGTGGCTGGGCCCTCCGGAGCATCGTACTGGAACCCGGTGCTCCGGGCAGGCTCCAGTACATCCGTACTGGGGCGTACGACCTGCAACCCACCACTGGAGTGTACCTAACACAACTTTTGATTCCCTACTGAGCTGAGCTCCATTGTAACTTAATGTGTCAACAGCAAAGATAAAGCCTTTAGGCTAATTGCCAAATAGCCTCCCTTATAACTTAAAATGTATATTCTCAGCAACACAATGTGAGATAGCACCCAACAAAGCTCTGGGGTATAGGCCAGAAAATGTACCCCTTTCCCCTTCTAAAGTCCTTTATTTGCAGAGCGCTGAGAAAATCATGAGGTTTGCATGAACTAATGGGATATGAAACTATGTGTCTAACCCTATGATGATCTGTGCAAGCCGTGTAAACTGTAAGAAGTTCAAGAACAAAATTTGCTTTGGCTTTTTCTCTCCCTCCTCTGTTTAAAGTGGGAGATAAAAGGTCACCTAGTTTTGCTTTCTGATCAGAATTAAAACTGATTATCAGTTGCCTCGTGTTCATTGGATTTATCAGATTCTGAGCTGCACTCAAAAACCTTACAAGATCATATCCCCCCCCCTTTTTTTTTTGCTTTTTGCTGTAACCGGCTGGTACAATTGCAGAATGGCAGTATTCTGCCAGCAAGATTTTGAATTGCAGGAATTCTACAATACAGCCCTCCATTTTGAAGTCAGCTGAAAGGGAAATGTTCCCTACTTCAAATAATTGTACCACCTCCTAGACCAGGCAATTGTATCCTTTCAAATCAGCGGCAATTCATTCTTCAATGAAGTGAATAATATGCATGCTATAGTAATTTCTTCCATCAGATTTAGGTGAAAAGTCTTTACTGCTTAATCTATTAGCTAAATGGAATCTCTTCCCATTCTCATCATTTGGTTGCTTGGAGAGAAAGCAGATGCAAAAAACAGGACCTGCACCATCTCCTAGCAACAGGAAGAATTGTGTTTAAAACCCTATTGCTTTGAAATTCATTGGAATTGTCTGTGTGCGCGGATCTCATTCCATCATAAAAAACAACTGTGACTTGGTTTCTCATTTAAATTGGAAAAGATACTCCTTGTATGATCATCTGTCCCAATGAAGGAGACTATTGGACATTCCTCTTGAACTGGAGTGTTAGAAAGTGACTCAAGTAGCCGTTTCTATGCAATTTTAGATTTGTTGCAAACCGAATGTGGAATGTCTTTTCTCTTATATTTATCATCAATTTAACTATTTAACACCCCCCCCCTTCAATTTTAACAGTATTATGCAGCTTATTCAGAGCAATATGTTGGTCAATTGGGAATATTTCTACTTTCAGAGCAGCATCTCTCTTCTAATGTGGATATCAAGTAAGATAAGGAACCTGCTTAACTTCCAAAGGAGGACAATGTCCCCATTGTAAAGGTGTGAAAAGAGCTTATTGAGAGTAACAGAATTAAGAGCAGTGGAGATAAGGCATATGATGGATGCTATTAGAAAAAAAAAGCTGCTTAGGCTGGAACCACAGCAGTGTAGTGTTTAATGGTAAGAGCTATTAGTATGTTCAACGCTACAGTATAGAAAAGTAGTATCTCTTCTTTCTGATGTAAGGAAAGTGACAATTTTTGCATCCATGATACACAAAATACAATGTCAGAAGTATGGAAAAATTAGGTCATTTCCACCCCTTTATATTTTATTTAAAAGTTATTGCACATGTACCACTACTTATAGTCTTACCAACGGTAAAGGTTACACAACAGCAATAAAAACTGTCTAATTACATTTATCAATAAAAAGACATGACCATGCCTTTCTAAGCAAATATATAAAGTCATAACCAGTATTTTTTTTTTTTTGCTGACCCTCTTGACCAGGTTTCCAAGATTAGCAAATTCCACTTCAACTCCCAGAATTCCACGGCCAACATAACCATTGCTGAGAATTCTGGGAGTTGAAGATTGAGACTCACCTTCGATTTGCTAAGGTTAGGAAGCAATGTTTTTGACTGTTCGTAATATATTCATTCAGAATTTGCATAGAGAATTTCATGAACTATGACTGTGGCTGATACACATTCTCATACTACCTAAAAGATAAGTGATTTTGGTCCATATATGTATTCATTACACCCATATTATAAAAATAAGTGTTAGGTTTCTGTAGAAAAAGTAGTAGTGTTGCATTTTTCCCAACTGCACAGTACAAGCCATACAATATTTAAATTTTAATACTGTTACAGGTATTACACATCAGTATTTATAATACCAATCTGGAGTCAGCAGGCTGAAAAAATAAGTACCTCAAGCAAACATGAGATTCTGCTGCAGCCAGTTTTTCATAATATTGTTGTATGAAAGTTAAAATAAACATTTTTTTAGTTACAAGTATATGCATTATAAAATATTAGCAAGATGGTGGCTTAAATATATACACTGTACATTGCCATTACAAAGTCTTAATAGCAGTAATATATAAATTGGTTTTATTTACACAAAAATAATCTTGAGGAAAGCATCTTTACAATTGAAATAAATAAGGATTCAGTAATTCATTTAAAATATTTTTGCTCAGAATGGATCTGAACAGACTAAATGATGAAACGAAGCTGCAAATAATCCAGATGAAAGTCAGTTGCATTCTGATAGAAGTGCAATTTTACTTTTAGTTTTCCTGGAGTTAAAAGTACAAACATGCAAGATAGATAAAGCTACCCTACACTGTGGAGCAAAGACCAAAAGCATAAACAATAAACTTGAAAATATACAAGAGTATTCACAAAAGATACAAGGTATTTTACAATTTTTAATATATAATATTTGGTGATGTCAAAATATGTGATACCTGCATAATTTATAGAATAGAATTTAGCTTAATCAGGCCATCATTTCCTTTAGGCAATTAAACTACACAGAATGCATCAAAATTTCATCCCAGCAAGCTTCATTGTCAACTTGTTCAAGTTTTGGTTCAAAAATTGAGTTGGGGATGGTGCAGATGGGTAAATCTTAGAATTGCCTCCAAGATTAAATTTTCTTTCATTTAAAAAAAAATCAATAAAGATCATATACACTGATACATAGTAGGTATTCTGCATGATTAAGTAAAAATAGAGAAAGACTTTACAAGAACTTCAAATAAATCTTGGAATACAGGTGAATATTGCTGCTTTTCACACAATCAGATAAACAAAAGAACTGAGGAAATTACTGGGAAAGCATTCCCAAATTCAAGGAAATTCTCTACTCATGTAAAAAAAAGTATTCATTAAAAACAGAAACAAAGCAAAACTAAATGTATGTTTTGAAGAAAAAAAAAATGATTACTGTACTTTCTTCCAAAAGCAGTATTCTTCAATGCCATCATTATGAAGCTTTACTAAAACAGTTATTATGTTTGATGCTGTCAGGAGACAGTACAGTCATAATTGCCTTCCTGAAGGGGATGGTCTTCCTTTTCCAATCCAATCATGTCCTCATCAGGTCGAATTGAAGTATTAGGACCAATGTCACTTTGAGGACTAGCATTGTGGTTAGTTGAAATCCGGTTCTCCTCTGCCCTTGGACTGGCTTGTTCAGCCACTCTTGACAGATTTGTAGGCTGAAAGGCTTCCTGTTGCACCTGTTCCTCCGATATCTCACTCAGCTTCTGCAGTTGTGGCTTGATAATGGTTAAAAATGGCTTATAGCCAGGACTAAACCATATAAGATAAGAAAATAAAAAAATAGTTTAAACATTTTTAAGACTGCAAATTCAGTAATTATCCTTTTTTGATTATTAACTTGGTGTAGTAAGCCAATCCAACAAGTGGATGCCCTTTGTACAATGAAAATATATATGATGCTCTAATTTTCACTAAAATTGAGCTTGGTTTCTTGTGAATCATATGAATATACTTTTTTTTAATGCCAACCTGCAAGCAATTTTTCAATGCTTTTATCTAGTGGAGATGGTGCTTGTTTTTCTTCCCATCTAATCTACAGTCCTGGAGCTTCCTAGCGTTTTCAAATTAAGCCAAACTTTGGTATTGCAACCTACTACTTTACTATGAGAAATATGCTAATTCAAGATACTGTGCATATCATTGGATACATACTTCTCTGTTCATATTATACATCTTCAAATGTTGAAGTAAGAACTCTTGTCAAGTGTATTAATAGGAACAGTCAGTCAGTTACAAAATAATTCCACAGATAAATTATATCAGGTATTATATGTAGTATTTCAACATATAGAATACTGTCTTCAAAGAGATTAAGCATTAAAATTATGTTTTGCTATCTGTTAAATTTTGAATAAGTTGAATATTATTTCTTTGTTTACTGCTGTTTCTTAGAAAAGCAGCTTAAATCTTATGTATAGTGAAAGGAGGTTCATGCAACTCACCAGTCTGTAGAAGCCCATCTTTCTACTGCCTGCAGTCCCGTCTTAATGTTCTGCAACATTTCCCCATCAACCTCTGAAGACTGCGCCAGACTAAACACTTGATTGATGATTGAAGATTCTCGAAGGATGAGGCCTATGATCATGCACCAGTCCAGGCATCCTGCTTCCATGAAAATATGAAGCAAATACCTACAAAAAGACCCACAGGCACTGTCTAAGGCACAGAAACATGGTATATTATCCTTGGTCCCCATCCACTAAGAACAACTCAAAGGAATCCCAATGACAATACAAACTCCCATCACATTTACCGCAGCTGAACTTGTGATTTGTGCGGCCCTTTGCTGGCTAGCTCCAAAGAGATATGTTCCAATTCAGACTGCGTCAGACTCAAGGCAGAATAATTTTCATCCACCATGGTCCAGTCTCCATCCACAATAGAGCTTGTTTCTGTCAGATCCGTGGCAGAGCCAATGCTTCCCTCGTCACCTGTCAAATACAGTAAACCAAATATAGATGTTTCAATGTCTCTGTGACTTATTTAAAATGTGCAAAAAACCCTGCATCTCATCAGTATAGTGTACTTGGCTGTTTAATATTTTTTTATGGATAAATACATATGGATGCTGGTGGAATGTGAAAAGTATGAAACCTGCATGTATTTTTGTATGTAGATGATGCCATATTATCAAGTACCACATCTGCAGTGAACACTAGTATATGTGATGCATGAAAGTCTATCTAAAAAATAATAATGTATCAAAACAAGATAATTGTGTTTCTCTGGGAAAACTGAAAACAAGTTATACATAAGAAACCAAAATAGCAGCAATAAGTGACTTTACTAAAGAAGGGGAAATGGGGAAACAAAATGTAAAATATGTAAACGTTCAACAACTATTTGAAGTTACAATGGTGTTGAATGAGACAACTGTTTCTTGTATTTGTGGCTATTGTAGCATCTCTCGGCCAGAGGATCAAGATTCAGACACTTGACAATTGGCTTGAAATTACAATGGCTGTGTGTCCCTTAGTCAGATCATCACCATGTATGACTTTCACAGCCGGCTTCCAACAAAAATCAAGGGAGAAGCCGGCAGGAGGTCACAAATGGCAATCATGTGACGTCACACTCAAGACTACACAGGATTTGCTTAATAATTGCAACTACAACTGCCACATTAAGTCAGTACAGTCATACAACATTGTATTTTGGTTTGGTTGATTTAGGTTTATTAGATTTATATGCCACCCTTCTCCCAAAGACTCAGGGCGACGTACAACATTAAAAGAAACACATAATACAAAAGTTAAAAAAATAAATAAATAGAATATCCAACTCTGTGGGATCGCACTGGACGGTGGGAGGCTATCGGTGGCAGTAGGTGGTCTCGCAGGTACCCTGGGCCTAAGCCATGGAGCGCTTTAAAGGTCATAATTAGTGCCTTGAATCGCACCCAGAAGACAACTGGCAACCAGTGCAGGACGCCTAAAAGGGGTGTAACATGGGAGCACCTAGGTGCCCCCATGATAACCCGCGCAGCTGCATTCTGGACCAGCTGAAGCCTCTGGGTGCTCTTCAAAGGCAGCCCCATGTAGAGACTGTTACAGTAGTCCAGGTGAGAAAGGATGAGGGCATGAGTGACTGTGCACAGAGCATCCCGATCCAGGAAGGGGCGCAACTGACGTACCAGGCGAACCTGGTAAAAGGCCCCCCTGGTCACGGCCGTCAGGTATTCTTCTAAACTAAGCCGCATATCCAGGAGGACGCCCAGATTGCGGGCCCTCTCTGAGGGGGCTAAAATTTCTCCCCCTATCATCAAAGATGGAACAAGATGCACAAATCGGGATGACGGAAACCACAGCCATTAAGTCTTGGAGGGATTGAGCTTGAGCCTGTTCCTCCCCATCCAGATCCGCACAGCCTCCAGGCATCGGGACATCACGTCGAGGGCATCGTTTGGGTGGTTTGGGGTAGAGATGAAAAGTTGGGTATCATCAGCATATTGATACCGTACCCCCAAACCATTTAACTGTTACAGTCATCTCACCCAGTGGTTTCATATATATGTTGAACAGGAGGGGTGAGAGAACCGACCCCTGGGGCACCCCACAAGTGATGCGCCTCGGGGTCTATCCCTGCCCTCCAGGCAACACAAACTGCAACCGAT
This sequence comes from Thamnophis sirtalis, assembly GCF_051295495.1. Lineage (NCBI taxonomy): Eukaryota > Metazoa > Chordata > Lepidosauria > Squamata > Natricidae > Thamnophis > Thamnophis sirtalis. The sequence continues at coordinate 73,639,710 of NW_028261385.1, read as the reverse complement.
CCGACAGGTAGGAGGAGAACCACCGTAAAACGGTGCCCCCCACTCCCAACCCCCTGAGTTGTCGCAGTAGGATACCATAGTCGATGGGATCTTAAGCCGCTGAGAGGTCTAATAAGACCAGGACAAAGGAGCAGCCCCTGTCCCGGGCCCGCCAGAGATCATAGACCAACGCGACCAATGCCGTCTCTGTGCTGTATCCGGGCCTGAAACCCGACTGAAATGGATCCAGGTAGACAGCTTCATCCAGGGACTGGGGAAGCTGATGTGCTACCACACTCTCAACAACCTTCGCTACAAAGTGAAGGTTGAAGACCAGATGATAGTTGGCTAAAGAAGCTGGGTCCAGGGAAGGCTTCTTAAGGAGGGGCCTCACCACCGCCTCCTTCAAGGCGGTGGGAAAGAACCGCTCTCTCAATGAAGCGTTGGTAATCACCTGGAGCCAGCCTCGTGTCACCTCCTGGGAAGCCGAGACTAACCAAGAGGGACACTCAGCACTGAGTCTCCCCATAATCCTGTCCATGCCCTCGGGGGTCACAGGATCAAACTCATCCCAGATGGTCTCCACAAGATTCATCCCCATCGACTCACCCGAATCTACCCAGTCAGAGTCCAAGCCTGTCCGGATCTGTGCTATTTTATCCTGCAGATACTGAACAAATTTTTCAGTCCTACCTGCAAGGAGTCTTTCCCAGCTCCTTGGTTAAGTAAGGAGCGGATCACCCTAAACAGGGCGGCTGGGCAGTTATCTGCGGATGCGATAAGAGCGGGAAAATGTTGCCGTTTTGCCGCTTTTATCACCACTAAGTAGGATTTAATATGAATTCTTACTAGTGTTCAATCAGATTCGGACCGGCTGGCCCTCCAACCACTCTCTAGGCATCTTTTCCGGTGTTTCATCTCATGGAGCTCCTCGGTAAACCAGGGAGCTACCCAGGATCCACACCGGGTCAGAGGCCACCAAAGCACAACACGCTCCAAAGCCCCCGTAGCCGCCCTATCCCAGGCTTCCACTAGGGCTGCGGTCAAGTTGTGAGCAAGGGATTCAGGAAAAGTCCCAAGCTCCATCAGGAACCTTTCAGGGTCCATCAGGTGCCTGGGGCGGAACCATCTAGTCGGTTCCGCCTCGCTGCGGTGAGGGGTAGCAGTATGGAAGTCAAGACTGATGAGGAAATGATCCAACCATGACAAGGGTTGGATAGAAATATCCCCTAAATCTAGATCATTCATCCACTGCCCAGAGACAAAAATCAGGTCGAGCATGTGTCCCCCATTATGGGTGGGGTCTTGAATTAACTGAGTTAGGTCGATAGCCGTCATGGAAGCCATGAACTCCCAAGCTGACTCGGATGTCTCGCCAATGGAAGGCAGATTGAAATCCCCCAGGATCATAAGCCTGGGGAAATCAACCACCAATCCAGGTAACACATTTAGCAGCTCCGGCAGGGCCGATGAAACGTAGCAGGGAGACAGGTACATAACAAAATGGCCCACCTGAACTCCAAGGCCCCATTTCACAAAAAGGGACTCACACCCGCCTATCTGAGGCACAGTGACCTCCTGAGGTCTGAGACTTTCCCTAATAACCACCGCCACCTCCCCACCCCTGCCCTGGGCTCTCGGCTGGTGAAACGCCCGGAAGCCTGGTGGGCATAATTCACTAAGGGGAACACCCCCCTCATGGCCCAACCAGGTCTCCGTAATGCACGCCAGGTCTGCTCTACCCTCTTGTATGAGGT